>NC_091741.1:102954873-102957373 GCF_043380555.1 Nothobranchius furzeri | reverse complement strand
TCACAGATTTGAGTTTTCTGCTATTTAGAATTAGTTTTCTTGATTCTTCACTTACTTTTTGTGCTTTTTTGCTTCTTTGTGCTTTTTGCTTTCACATCTTTCACTACATTCAGCTCATTTAACAGTTTAGCTTAGTTTCAGCTTACTTCAGCTATTCAACAACTTCAGCAATCAGTTACCAAATTTAGCATATACTGCTAATTTCACAGTTCAGCTAAATGTAAAAATTAAACTGTTAAACTAGTCCTACTGAAATAACAGGTGTTTACACATTTTAGCTGTCCAATTTGTTTAAACAGTGTTCACAGATTTGAGTTTTCTGCTATTTAGGATTAGTTTTCTTGATTCTTCACTTACTTTTTGTGCTTTTTTGCTTCTTTGTGCTTTTTGCTTTCACATCTTTCACTACATTCAGCTCATTTAACAGTTTAGCTTAGTTTCAGCTTACTTCAGCTATTCAACAACTTCAGCAATCAGTTAGCAAATTTAGCATAAGATCCTAATTTCACAGTTCAGCTAAATGTAAAAATTAAACTGTGAAACTAGTCCTACTGAAATAACAGGTGTTTAGACATTTTAGCTGTCCAATTTTTTTAAACAGTGTTCACAGATTTGAGTTTTCTGCTATTTAGGATTAGTTTTCTTGATTCTTCACTTACTTTTTGTGCTTTTTTTGCTTCTTTGTGCTTTTTGCTTTCACATCTTTCACTACATTCAGCTCATTTTGACAGTTTAGCTTAGTTTCAGCTTACTTCAGCTATTCAACAACTTCAGCAATTCGTTTCTGAATTCGGCTTATGCTACTCATTTCACAGTTCAACTAAATATAAAAATTAAACTGTTAAACTAGTCCTACTCAAACAACAAGTGTTTAGACCTTTTTGCTGTCCAGATTTTTAAAAATGTTCAGATTTCAGTTTTCTGAGGTTTAGGATTGTTTTGTCCGTTCTTCACTTTTTGTGCTTTATTTACATTTTGGTGCTTTTTGCTTCTAAATCTTTCAAAACATTCAGCTCATTTTAACAGTTTAGCTTAGTTTCAGCTTCAGCAATTAGTTTCTGAGTTCAGCATATGATATTAATTTCACAGTTCAGCTAAATGTAAAAATTAAACTGTTAAACTAGTCCTACTGAAATAACAGGTGTTTACACATTTTAGCTGTCCAATTTTTTTAAACAGTGTTCACAGATTTGACTTTTCTGCTATTTAGGATTAGTTTTTTTGATTCTTCAATTACTTTTTGTGCTTTTTTTGCTTCTTGGTGCTTTTTGCTTTCACATCTTTCACTACGTTCAGCTCATTTAACAGTTTAGCTTAGTTTCAGCTTACTTCAGCTATTCAACAACTTCAGCAATCCGTTTCTGAATTCGGCTTAACTGTTAAACTAGTCCTACTCAAACAACAAGTGTTTACACCTTTTTGCTTCCAGATTTTTAAATAATGTTCAGATTTCAGTTTTCTGCTGTTTAGGATTGATTTGTCCGGTCTTCACTTTTTGTGCTTTATTTACATTTTGGTGCTTTTTGCTTCTAAATCTTTCAAAACATTCAGCTCATTTTAACAGTTTTGCTTAGTTTCAGCTTCAGCAATTAGTTTCTGAATTCAGCATATGATGCTAATTTCACAGTTCAGCTAAATGTAAAAATTAAACTGTTGAACTAGTCCTACTAAAATAACAGGTGCTAAAGACATTTTACCTGTCCAATTCTTTTAGACAGTGTTCACAGATTTGAGTTTTCTGCTATTTAGAATTAGTTTTTTGATTCTTCACTTACTTTTTGTGCTTTTTTTTTTGCTTCTTTGTGCTTTTTGCTTTCACATCTTTCACTACGTTCAGCTCATTTAACAGTTTAGCTTAGTTTCAGCTTACTTCAGCTATTCAACAACTTCAGCAATCCGTTTCTGAATTCGGCTTATGCTACTCATTTCACAGTTCAACTAAAAATTAAACTGTTAAACTAGTCCTACTCAAACAACAAGTGTTTACACCTTTTTGCTGTCCAGATTTTTAAATAATGTTCAGATTTCAGTTTTCTGCTGTTTAGGATTGATTTGTCCGGTCTTCACTTTTTGTGCTTTATTTACATTTTGGTGCTTTTTGCTTCTAAATCTTTCAAAACATTCAGCTCATTTTAACAGTTTTGCTTAGTTTCAGCTTCAGCAATTAGTTTCTGAATTCAGCATTTGATGCTAATTTCACAGTTCAGCTAAATGTAAAAATTAAACTGTTGAACTAGTCCTACTAAAATAACAGGTGTTTAGACATTTTACCTGTCCAATTTTTTTAGACAGTGTTCACAGATTTGAGTTTTCTGCTATTTAGAATTAGTTTTCTTGATTCTTCACTTACTTTTTGTGCTTTTTTGCTTCTTTGTGCTTTTTGCTTTCACATCTTTCACTACATTCAGCTCATTTAACAGTTTAGCTTAGTTTCAGCTTACTTCAGCTATTCAACAACTTCAGCAATCAGTTACCAAATTTAGCATATACTGCTAATTTC
>NC_091741.1:102947373-102949873 GCF_043380555.1 Nothobranchius furzeri | reverse complement strand
TTTTCTGCTGTTTAGGATTGATTTGTCCGGTCTTCACTTTTTGTGCTTTATTTACATTTTGGTGCTTTTTGCTTCTAAATCTTTCAAAACATTCAGCTCATTTTAACAGTTTTGCTTAGTTTCAGCTTCAGCAATTAGTTTCTGAATTCAGCATTTGATGCTAATTTCACAGTTCAGCTAAATGTAAAAATTAAACTGTTGAACTAGTCCTACTAAAATAACAGGTGTTTAGACATTTTACCTGTCCAATTTTTTTAGACAGTGTTCACAGATTTGAGTTTTCTGCTATTTAGAATTAGTTTTCTTGATTCTTCACTTACTTTTTGTGCTTTTTTGCTTCTTTGTGCTTTTTGCTTTCACATCTTTCACTACATTCAGCTCATTTAACAGTTTAGCTTAGTTTCAGCTTACTTCAGCTATTCAACAACTTCAGCAATCAGTTACCAAATTTAGCATATACTGCTAATTTCACAGTTCAGCTAAATGTAAAAATTAAACTGTTAAACTAGTCCTACTGAAATAACAGGTGTTTACACATTTTAGCTGTCCAATTTTTTTAAACAGTGTTCACAGATTTGAGTTTTCTGCTATTTAGGATTAGTTTTCTTGATTCTTCACTTACTTTTTGTGCTTTTTTGCTTCTTTGTGCTTTTTGCTTTCACATCTTTCACTACATTCAGCTCATTTAACAGTTTAGCTTAGTTTCAGCTTACTTCAGCTATTCAACAACTTCAGCAATCAGTTAGCAAATTTAGCATAAGATCCTAATTTCACAGTTCAGCTAAATGTAAAAATTAAACTGTGAAACTAGTCCTACTGAAATAACAGGTGTTTAGACATTTTAGCTGTCCAATTTTTTTAAACAGTGTTCACAGATTTGAGTTTTCTGCTATTTAGGATTAGTTTTCTTGATTCTTCACTTACTTTTTGTGCTTTTTTTGCTTCTTTGTGCTTTTTGCTTTCACATCTTTCACTACATTCAGCTCATTTTGACAGTTTAGCTTAGTTTCAGCTTACTTCAGCTATTCAACAACTTCAGCAATTCGTTTCTGAATTCGGCTTATGCTACTCATTTAACAGTTCAACTAAATATAAAAATTAAACTGTTAAACTAGTCCTACTCAAACAACAAGTGTTTAGACCTTTTTGCTGTCCAGATTTTTAAAAATGTTCAGATTTTAGTTTTCTGAGGTTTAGGATTGTTTTGTCCGTTCTTCACTTTTTGTGCTTTATTTACATTTTGGTGCTTTTTGCTTCTAAATCTTTCAAAACATTCAGCTCATTTTAACAGTTTAGCTTAGTTTCAGCTTCAGCAATTAGTTTCTGAGTTCAGCATATGATATTAATTTCACAGTTCAGCTAAATGTAAAAATTAAACTGTTAAACTAGTCCTACTGAAATAACAGGTGTTTACACATTTTAGCTGTCCAATTTTTTTAAACAGTGTTCACAGATTTGACTTTTCTGCTATTTAGGATTAGTTTTTTTGATTCTTCAATTACTTTTTGTGCTTTTTTTGCTTCTTGGTGCTTTTTGCTTTCACATCTTTCACTACGTTCAGCTCATTTAACAGTTTAGCTTAGTTTCAGCTTACTTCAGCTATTCAACAACTTCAGCAATCCGTTTCTGAATTCGGCTTATGCTACTCATTTCACAGTTCAACTAAAAATTAAACTGTTAAACTAGTCCTACTCAAACAACAAGTGTTTACACCTTTTTGCTGTCCAGATTTTTAAATAATGTTCAGATTTCAGTTTTCTGCTGTTTAGGATTGATTTGTCCGGTCTTCACTTTTTGTGCTTTATTTACATTTTGGTGCTTTTTGCTTCTAAATCTTTCAAAACATTCAGCTCATTTTAACAGTTTTGCTTAGTTTCAGCTTCAGCAATTAGTTTCTGAATTCAGCATTTGATGCTAATTTCACAGTTCAGCTAAATGTAAAAATTAAACTGTTGAACTAGTCCTACTAAAATAACAGGTGTTTAGACATTTTACCTGTCCAATTTTTTTAGACAGTGTTCACAGATTTGAGTTTTCTGCTATTTAGAATTAGTTTTCTTGATTCTTCACTTACTTTTTGTGCTTTTTTGCTTCTTTGTGCTTTTTGCTTTCACATCTTTCACTACATTCAGCTCATTTAACAGTTTAGCTTAGTTTCAGCTTACTTCAGCTATTCAACAACTTCAGCAATCAGTTACCAAATTTAGCATATACTGCTAATTTCACAGTTCAGCTAAATGTAAAAATTAAACTGTTAAACTAGTCCTACTGAAATAACAGGTGTTTACACATTTTAGCTGTCCAATTTGTTTAAACAGTGTTCACAGATTTGAGTTTTCTGCTATTTAGGATTAGTTTTCTTGATTCTTCACTTACTTTTTGTGCTTTTTTGCTTCTTTGTGCTTTTTGCTTTCACATCTTTCACTACATTCAGCTCATTTAACAGTTTAGCTTAGTTTCAGCTTACTTCAGCTATTCAACAACTTCAGCAATCAGTTAG
>NC_091741.1:102879873-102942373 GCF_043380555.1 Nothobranchius furzeri | reverse complement strand
TTTGCTTCTTTGTGCTTTTTGCTTTCACATCTTTCACTACGTTCAGCTCATTTAACAGTTTAGCTTAGTTTCAGCTTACTTCAGCTATTCAACAACTTCAGCAATCCGTTTCTGAATTCGGCTTATGCTACTCATTTCACAGTTCAACTAAAAATGAAACTGTTAAACTAGTCCTACTCAAACAACAAGTGTTTAGACCTTTTTGCTGTCCAGATTTTTAAATAATGTTCAGATTTCAGTTTTCTGCTGTTAAGGATTGATTTGTCCGGTCTTCACTTTTTGTGCTTTATTTACATTTTGGTGCTTTTTGCTTCTAAATCTTTCAAAACATTCAGCTCATTTTAACAGTTTTGCTTAGTTTCAGCTTCAGCAAATAGTTTCTGAATTCAGCATTTGATGCTAATTTCACAGTTCAGCTAAATGTAAAAATTAAACTGTTGAACTAGTCCTACTACAATAACAGGTGTTTAGACATTTTACCTGTCCAATTCTTTTAGACAGTGTTCACAGATTTGAGTTTTCTGCTATTTAGAATTAGTTTTTTTGATTCTTCACTTACTTTTTGTGCTTTTTTTTTGCTTCTTTGTGCTTTTTGCTTTCACATCTTTCACTACGTTCAGCTCATTTAACAGTTTAGCTTAGTTTCAGCTTACTTCAGCTATTCAACAACTTCAGCAATCCGTTTCTGAATTCGGCTTATGCTACTCATTTCACAGTTCAACTAAAAATGAAACTGTTAAACTAGTCCTACTCAAACAACAAGTGTTTAGACCTTTTTGCTGTCCAGATTTTTAAATAATGTTCAGATTTCAGTTTTCTGCTGTTAAGGATTGATTTGTCCGGTCTTCACTTTTTGTGCTTTATTTACATTTTGGTGCTTTTTGCTTCTAAATCTTTCAAAACATTCAGCTCATTTTAACAGTTTTGCTTAGTTTCAGCTTCAGCAAATAGTTTCTGAATTCAGCATTTGATGCTAATTTCACAGTTCAGCTAAATGTAAAAATTAAACTGTTGAACTAGTCCTACTACAATAACAGGTGTTTAGACATTTTACCTGTCCAATTCTTTTAGACAGTGTTCACAGATTTGAGTTTTCTGCTATTTAGAATTAGTTTTTTTTGATTCTTCACTTACTTTTTGTGCTTTTTTTTGCTTCTTTGTGCTTTTTGCTTTCACATCTTTCACTACGTTCAGCTCATTTAACAGTTTAGCTTAGTTTCAGCTTACTTCAGCTATTCAACAACTTCAGCAATCCGTTTCTGAATTCGGCTTATGCTACTCATTTCACAGTTCAACAAAAAATTAAACTGTTAAACTAGTCCTACTCAAACAACAAGTGTTTACACCTTTTTGCTTCCAGATTTTTAAATAATGTTCAGATTTCAGTTTTCTGCTGTTTAGGATTGATTTGTCCGGTCTTCACTTTTTGTGCTTTATTTACATTTTGGTGCTTTTTGCTTCTAAATCTTTCAAAACATTCAGCTCATTTTAACAGTTTTGCTTAGTTTCAGCTTCAGCAATTAGTTTCTGAATTCAGCATATGATGCTAATTTCACAGTTCAGCTAAATGTAAAAATTAAACTGTTGAACTAGTCCTACTAAAATAACAGGTGTTTAGACATTTTACCTGTCCAATTCTTTTAGACAGTGTTCACAGATTTGAGTTTTCTGCTATTTAGAATTAGTTTTTTTGATTCTTCACTTACTTTTTGTGCTTTTTTTTGCTTCTTTGTGCTTTTTGCTTTCACATCTTTCACTACGTTCAGCTCATTTAACAGTTTAGCTTAGTTTCAGCTTACTTCAGCTATTCAACAACTTCAGCAATCCGTTTCTGAATTCGGCTTATGCTACACATTTCACAGTTCAACTAAAAATTAAACTAGTCCTACTCAAACAACAAGTGTTTAGACCTTTTTGCTGTCCAAATTTTTAAATAATGTTCAGATTTCAGTTTTCTGCTGTTTAGGATTGATTTGTCCGGTCTTCACTTTTTGTGCTTTATTTACATTTTGGTGCTTTTTGCTTCTAAATCTTTCAAAACATTCAGCTCATTTTAACAGTTTTGCTTAGTTTCAGCTTCAGCAAATAGTTTCTGAATTCAGCATTTGATGCTAATTTCACAGTTCAGCTAAATGTAAAAATTAAACTGTTGAACTAGTCCTACTACAATAACAGGTGTTTAGACATTTTACCTGTCCAATTCTTTTAGACAGTGTTCACAGATTTGAGTTTTCTGCTATTTAGAATTAGTTTTTTTGATTCTTCACTTACTTTTTGTGCTTTTTTTTTGCTTCTTTGTGCTTTTTGCTTTCACATCTTTCACTACGTTCAGCTCATTTAACAGTTTAGCTTAGTTTCAGCTTACTTCAACTATTCAACAACTTCAGCAATCCGTTTCTGAATTCGGCTTATGCTACTCATTTCACAGTTCAACTAAAAATTAAACTGTTAAACTAGTCCTACTCAAACATCAAGTGTTTAGACCTTTTTGCTGTCCAGATTTTTAAATAATGTTCAGATTTCAGTTTTCTGCTGTTAAGGATTGATTTGTCCGGTCTTCACTTTTTGTGCTTTATTTACATTTTGGTGCTTTTTGCTTCTAAATCTTTCAAAACATTCAGCTCATTTTAACAGTTTTGCTTAGTTTCAGCTTCAGCAATTAGTTTCTGAATTCAGCATTTGATGCTAATTTCACAGTTCAGCTAAATGTAAAAATTAAACCGTTGAACTAGTCCTACTAAAATAACAGGTGTTTAGACATTTTACCTGTCCAATTTTTTTAGACAGTGTTCACAGATTTGAGTTTTCTGCTATTTAGAATTAGTTTTCTTGATTCTTCACTTACTTTTTGTGCTTTTTTGCTTCTTTGTGCTTTTTGCTTTCACATCTTTCACTACATTCAGCTCATTTAACAGTTTAGCTTAGTTTCAGCTTACTTCAGCTATTCAACAACTTCAGCAATCAGTTACCAAATTTAGCATATACTGCTAATTTCACAGTTCAGCTAAATGTAAAAATTAAACTGTTAAACTAGTCCTACTGAAATAACAGGTGTTTACACATTTTAGCTGTCCAATTTTTTTAAACAGTGTTCACAGATTTGAGTTTTCTGCTATTTAGGATTAGTTTTCTTGATTCTTCACTTACTTTTTGTGCTTTTTTGCTTCTTTGTGCTTTTTGCTTTCACATCTTTCACTACATTCAGCTCATTTAACAGTTTAGCTTAGTTTCAGCTTACTTCAGCTATTCAACAACTTCAGCAATCAGTTAGCAAATTTAGCATATACTGCTAATTTCACAGTTCAGCTAAATGTAAAGATTAAACTGTTAAACTTGTCCAACTGATATAACAGGTGTTTAGACATTTAAGCTGTCCAGATTTTTATACAATGTTCACAGATTAAAGTTTTTTTTCTTGCTATTTAGCATTATTTTTCTCTATTCTTCACTTACTTTTTGTGCTTTATTTGCTTGTTGGTGCTTTTTGCTTCTACATCTTTCAAGACATTCAGCTCATTTGGACAGTTTTGCTTTGTTTCAGCTTCAGTTAAGCTGTTCAGCAGCTTCAGTTCAGCTGTTCAGCAGCGTCAGCTTACAGTTTCAGCTATCCAGCATTCAAACAGCATTTGTGCAATAAATGCAATTTTTCTAGTTTTATTAAAGTTCAACAACTTTCCGATGGACATTTCAAGAAACTAAAGGTAAAAACTACACACTGGCACTTCTCAGCTATGAATGTCTATTCAGAGATTGCTTACTGTAAGTTTTGGTTCAGCCCGTTCAGTCGTTCATGAAATATTTGCATTTGTAACAAAACCAAGATGCTCCACTCACAAGCAATCCTGATGTATGCTTTCTGGCTCTTTTGGGTTCCAGTGGTGCTCCAGGCAACACACTGGCACCAGTACTCATCCAGGCCGAAGATCTTCTCCACCTGCTGTCTGGTGATTTCAATTGTCACCTGCATGACTTGCAGCGCTGCAGAGGAAAAGCAAAAAATAATAATAATAATAATATAAATAAACTTGATGCCTGCAACAAATAGTTAAATAACTGAAAGAAAAACAACTGAGAAAACCTGAAACATGTAGAGTATTTTGTACCTTCAACTAAACCAGCAAAGTAATTTAGTAGTAAAAAAATAAAAATAAAATTCTGGCAGAATTAATGAGCAGACAACCCCAATCCTATATAAACAGAGAGCTTGTTAACTGAAGAAAATGAGACGAGAGCCTCCCAGCTATCCTCGCTGTAATTTGGAGGACGTTAAAATGGCAATAGTTGGGAAGGAACAAAGAAGCAGTAAGCGAGCACGGCAAAGAAAAAATACCGAGCATGAAAACTGCTGCTTTATCACTGAATCCGGAAGGAAAGGAGGAGTTCACTTCGTAAATCACTTCTCCAACACTGTTGATATTGGAAACAGGGTGAAAAATAGCTTAATGCTGTTCCTCTGGGAGAGCACACACCAGAATGTTCTAAACAGCGCAACGCTGAGAAGAAAATACATTTAGCTAAACTGTCCAAAGAATAAAATGCTGTCAGAGTTTGTCTTTACTGTTGGGATGAAACCCATCTTTGCATTTTCCTTTGCTCTTATATTTGGCGTTCAACCCCACCACGTGCACACCTGACTTAACTCTAAAAAACAAAAAGATTGCAATGGCTGCGGCCAAATTCAGGGGTTGCATGCTCATGAGTACCCATCCTCATTGGTCTCAGGAGAACGTGTTCTTTTTGTGACCGAATGTTAAAAGCTGTGGATTTGGACAGTCTAGCCGACTTCGGCAAATGTCCTCCTGTCACCTAGCAACTGCTACCACACTGAGAAGAGCTGCATAAATGGCGCTCGCACATGCTTTAAATTGTTTGCTTATTTTGTTACTGTTTGAAGAGCTACAGCAGAGCGATCACCAGGAGCAACATTTGGAGTTGTAGGATGTCCAAGGAAGGCCCCGCCTTTCTCGCCTCCGATTGGCTAGAAGGGTTCTCCTACAATTGGCTGTTTTATTTAGTAGAAAACCTTTTAGACTGTCCAGCCACCAACAGAAAGCTGTTTTAGGGAGTTTTGTACAGAAAATGAGAACTTAGCTCTATAATAACCCTTCTGTCTTTTTTTCTTTTATAAAGAAAAACCCTGAAAAACATAAAATGTAAAGTTAAAATAAATCTTGTTGCATGTATCACACTGTTGGACTTAATGTCCACTGGCTCTCAAGCACTGAGGTTATCTTATAGCAGAGTACACTGGATAAACATATACTTTACCTGGGTATGAAATATGATAAAACTGCCCTAGTTTGCCCAGCTGTGTGCAGCAGGTCTGTTTCTCTTCTAGAATAATGAAAAACGGTGAAAATAGGTCTAAACCATAATCAGTTTAGAGCTGAATTTCGATTAAATGAAACACATTTCAACAGATGGTGAGAGATGTGCCTTAACCTAGTAATAAGATAACCCAATGCTTGAAAGCAACCAGATATAAAGTCAGTCTGTGATAGAGTGTGATAAATTAAACAAGATTTACCACAAGTACACGTTTGACGTTTTTCAGGTTCTTTTATGAAAGAAACTGAAACTGGTTTGTTGCAAAACAAAACAAAATGGCTAAGTTCACATTTTCACAAGTTCCCATTTTATATATAAAAAAAATCTAATAAAAAATTCCTTAAGATCTGGCTGCAGACTGAAACCCAGCAGCGAGGATACGGTTTGCTGTTGAAAGAAACAGCCAATAGTAGGAGAGCCCTTCCTGCCAATCAGAAATGAGAAAGGTGGGATCTTCCTTGGACATCCTACGATTCCAAATGACGCGCACCAGCTGAGACTCTAGTATAGTATTATTTGCCTTTTTTCAAGTGTAAAAGTTCTCATCTATTTCATGCCAACTTAAGCTAGCTTCATGACACGAGTAATTTGGGATAATGAAAAACATGAAAACGCTACTGTATTTCATATCCATCTGTGTGATATCCCGCAGTGCATCTCAGGATTTATAGAGGTGAGGAGACTACACCGCACCTGTTCTCAAAATCGGGGAAAAGAAGAACAGATTTCAAGACTGCATTCTGAGCACTCTTTGAATTTGGACACTCTTCGTTGCGGCACTGTGACGTCACTGGTCTTAAAATCGAACCTCATGAGCTTGCAACCCCTGAATTCGGACACAGCCATTATTTTCCTCCCGGATTCCGGCCATCGCTCCATCTCCTAGTTTGTTTTGGGAGAGAAGAGCTGAACACAGAACATTTTTGAAGTAGTCCAGGAGACGGACAGAAGAACACACTTAGTCCACTACATTTAGTTTCAACAGGGAGACTGTCTGACTGCCATTTGCATAAAAGCACTTTGTGACTCTCTTCCACTCCCCTCATACTCTTGATCTGCCTAAACCGATCATTTCCTGCTCCATACTGAAGCTTGACGAAGTGGCACCTGTCAGGACAACAAACCTATACAGCAATCACACTCCGTTTTTGTTGAAACGCATCAAAACAAAACATGGATATTTTGACTTTTTCTTTGGAAATAATTTCAGAGATACAAGCTCAGTCCAGCCCAATGGTGAAGTAAACTGCTGGAGCGCCATGGCTGCCAGCTAAACAGAGTGATAAGTAGTTGTGAAGGTCACTGGCTGAACACCACATATTAGTGTCTAACAGCAGCAGATATTTGTTATATGCGACCACGGTAAATGTGAGTCAATGTGATGTGAATCCAGCCCTGAAGTGGCCCTCGGAGCATCAACAAAGCCTCACACTGAGTGTTTCACCAGCAGCTAATTCATAAAAACACAAAGTTATTTTTCTGCCTTTTCGGTATAGGCGTTATTAATCCTGTTAGGAAGTGTCCAAAAACTTAGATTCAGCTGACACGAATGCATTATTAAGGACCACTGTTTAGTTTCTGCCTTGTTGTTTTGGACTTTAAGTGTGTTTGTGTGTGTTGATGTGTCTGAGTCTGCAGTGCGAGCGTTGGACACAGGGTGAGAGCACCTAAAAGCTAAAACAAATGGCTAAAGTAGATAAAACGGGCTCTACAGAGAATGAACAAATGGAGCAGAAGAAATCCCCCCCCCCTTTAAATAAGCAGCATGGCAGCATCCGCCTCCCCCTTTAACATAAAATCTAAAAACATGGTTGTGTCTACAACTAAACCAACATGTATGTTTTTTTATGTTTCTGCAAAGGAAAACCCTTCAAAAATACATCCATCAAGGGGGAAAAAATGGCTAAATATTGTAAATATTGTCCACATCTACAACAATCATACCCTGGATTCAAGTGCTTTTAATTGCATATTATTTGTGACATTGTTATCTGAAGTACAGTTTTTTTTTTGTATATCCTGAGTGTGCACTCCTCCAGCTCACAGGTTCAACTTAAGTTCATTTAGTTTGTACAGGAATGAGTCTGCCCACAAACGGCTGGCGTCCTGGCGCAGCCACAACAACCTGGTGCTAAACGTGCAGAAGAGGGAAGCGCATAGCCCCACTCCCAAGCAGATCATGTATTTCTTGAGGCAGCTGAAGAAATTCAACCTACCAACACATTCGATAAGGCAGTTCTACACCACAATCACCAAGGCCGTCCTCACCTTTTTAAATTTCTTTTCTAAACAGAACGCTGTAGAAGATTTCTTTTTACCTTTTTCGGCTGACAAGTTTAGACTAACATTGCAGCCTTTCTCAGAGCACAGCTGTCGGCAAACAAATCCATTATGCTGTGTTTAGAAAAAGAATTAAAAGGAACGCACAGAACAAATGGACAATGTCCATCCTCACCTCTTCAATCATTGTGTGGTATGCTGGCACCACCATCAGGGAAAGGAAGAAACTGCAATGTGATGTGCGCTCTGCTGAGACGCTGCAAACTCCCCCCTATACAAGACCTGTATACCTCCAGGACATTGAGGTGTGCAGGTCGGATCACAGCTGACTCGTGTCACTCTGGACACAGACTGGCAGGAGGCTCCAATCCATTCGAAGTAGAACCTCTCGTCACAAGAACAGTTTCTTCCCCTCTGCAGTTGGACTTCTGAATAACAATCGTAGGATTGCCCATTCCAGTGATTTTGTTCCAGTCACCTGACGCTGTCTTGTCTTTGCACCTGACTGTTATGCTCTGATCAGTACCTACACTGTCTTGTATATATTAGTGGTTTCTCAGATTTTTGCTCCCCTATGTTATTATTTCATTGTGCTTATTTCTTAGGTTTTTTGCTCGTCTCTTATTCTTTAGCACCAAGTACCTCAGAAATCTCCTAATGTTGTGATATCTCACATATTTCAAAAAGCTCTTCTGATTCTAATTTATTTTCCAAACTGGAACTGAGGAATCTTTTCAACTTGTTGCACTCACCATGAGAATCTTTAAGTTATTGTCCTAACCTCGGTTCTCTGAGCAACAAGAGTAAGATGTCTTACTATGGGATACACCCCTCCACAGCACCACCTTAAGAAACAGAATATTAAGGTCCTGAACGTTCATAGGTTCAAATGGGGACACGGAGAGGGCCTTCAGCACCAAGGACAGATCCCAAGAAGGCACCAGAGGCTGAGACACGGGGAGGAGCCTGCGCACTCCCCTCATGAAGTTACACACCAGGGGGTGTTGACTTGCCAATTTCTTCCTAAAGCCCAAGTAATGGGAGCAATAGTTGTCGGGTAAACTTTAATGGTGGAGAATTTGATCCAAATTTGCTCCAACATTGGATGTAGACTCAAATCCCTGTACAAGGGAGTCCCTCTGGACAACAGGTCCACCCCACCATTAAGAACACCCAGGCGGTGAATTGATCGAGACGAAATCCCTGCTGCACCACAGGATGAGTCTGCAGGCCAACATGTGTAACCACTTGGAGCGCAGCCCCCCCCCCCCCCCCCCCCCAACCCCCACCCGGCAGTTTATATAACCCACAGTCGTGGTGTTTTGTGTTCTCACTAGGACATGATGGACAAAAAAATAGTAGGAAGAACCTCAAGACTAGAAATATCATGAGGAGTTCCAAATAATTTATGTGCGTTCCCCAGAGCTCTCTTCTTCACACTCCCTTTACTGAGCGACCCTCTATGTGACCCCCACAACATGACAGGCTTGCATTGGTTGTGACTGTACCATACCCAGAGGCACACCCTGTGTCAAGAGGGTGCATGCTCTGTGGCGCACTGGAGAAAGACCCAGAGCTGTCACCCAGAACTGAAAATCTCTCATGTGCAAATGGCCAAGTGATACCACAGAAATAGCCAAAATCATGTAACAATGGTGTTCTGTTGAGCTGTGGTGGCCTCATGGCGGGGGTCATCGGATTGAACACTGCTGCTAACCACTTAAACACTCTCCCTCTCCTGATAACATTTTACTTTCTTTGACATGGAATGTGCTACTACTAGTTTACCTGTTTAATTATAGATACACTAGGATAAATACAATAAAATTTATCTCTCACCAAACAGAATATTTACTAAGAAATCACAATGTAACCATAGAAACACTACTCGGTATATTTGTTATGTGTGTAAATGTGTGTTTGTGTGTGGGTGGGCTGGTGTTGGTGTATGCGTGTATGCGTCTGCTCAGTCTTCTCCATCCTTGGTGAGTCGTGTAGGATGGCTGCTTACACTGAGCCAGGATCCTCTGGAGGTTTCATCCTGTTAAAAGGGAGTTTTCCTCTCCACTGTCGCAGCATGCTTGTTTAGTATGTGTAAAGACACTGACACTAGTCAGTGACTTGATGCAATTTGCTGGGTTCCTTATACAGGAAACTAGGGATGGACAATATATCGGCATCAATATCGGCATTGGCCGATGTTAGTCATTTTTTAAGATATCAGTTCGATAAATAAAACTGGGCTGATACTAACAACCGATATTTTATCCATCTCGTCTCCATTTGTTTGCCTGTTTCAGAGGGTGAGGGGAATGATGTATAATTGTTTATTCATGTAGTGAATGAAATCACCTCAGAACCGTTAATATGTTTCTGTTGTGTGTACGTAACATAAATTCAGTTTTAATAATTTTCTATGCAAAATCTGCTGATTTTAGAAGCCTTAATGTCAGTATATCGGTATCAGCAAATATCGATTATCGGCCATAACAGTGATCTTAATATCGGATATCGGTATGGCCCAAAACTTTAATATCAGTGCATCACTACAGGAAACTTTTTTCTGATTGGTTTAATGAACTTAACTGTAATGGAATGTTTACTATGTGAAGTGCTTTGAGACGACTCTTGTTGTGATTTGGCGCTATAGAGCTCCGGACATCACGTGACTCTCAGAGTGTAGACGCCATGTTGGCAGGCAACAAATGTAAACAAATTGAACGGGATCGGCTTGGATTTTACTTCGTCGGAGTTTACTTCACACTTCACAAAAACGCCAGAAGCTGTCGGAGCGGACATCTTACCGAACCTGGCCGGGGAATGCCTTGGGATTTCCCCGGAGGAGCTGGCCCAAGTGGCTGGGGAGAGGGAAGTCTGGGCCTCTCGACGCTACTGCCCCCGCAACCCGACTCCAGATAAGCAGATGAAAATGGGTGGATGGACAAATAACATATTTACACGTAAGTAGTTTAAATAGAGTGCTGTGCTGTTTGAATGTATAAACTGAATGCCAAGAGAAATCACTAGTTTGATTTTTTTCCGTGAATAAAATAAAAATATCAGGCAGCAACGTCTCAGGATCTGTCTGAGAGCTGTCTCGGTGAGACAGATAATAGCAATCCAAAGTGCTTTTTATGTGTGATCTGACAATTGATCAACCATTGCTTAAAAATTAAATACAGCTTAGCCGGTTAATTGCTGTGATCATAAAACACGTAAACGGCAGCACGCAGAACTCACGAGACAACGTTTTACGTGATGTTTACTTGTTGCTATGAGTAATAAGACAGAAAAAGCCACGCCAAAATAAGTTTAGGAAGCCCACTAAGAATCGTAATAAAAGCATTTAAAATAAATACCATACACAGTTGAGGAAACGTTGGTTTAAGTACCTGATATGAAGTGGTCGCTGCATAAGCTAAAACCTTTACTCTCGGGATCCCACAGTTTCATTTTAACCCGGTCACTAGCGCGTTTTATTACAATGATCCAACGTTTGCGGCGCTCCGGATCTTGGGGAATCCTGTAGACGGCTAATTCCTTATGTTGTCCGCGTCTGTTCTGGCATCCTGGGGCACAACAGGAATCTACCATATTTCCTGTCTGATTGAGTTTTCTGACAATAACAAATAGTCCAGCTGCCGGCTTCTGCCTGCCAATATGGCGCCGTTTCGATTTGAACTGTTGTATGCCAGGAGAAGTGACGTCAACTCCCAGAGCTCTATATAAATAAACTTGAATGGAATTGAACTGAATGTGACCCAGTAGTCTGAGGCGACGATTCACACCGAACTGTGTAGGCGGAAGTGCTCAAGGCAGGACGAGAGTGCATTCACATGCTGTGCCGAGATACGGGCAGTGAATGTCCAGATTCTAACCTAAAAGATTATTTTCTGAAAGGGGAATAAAGAACTTATTTGCCCAGTTTACTCGAAAACCCAGACAACACAAACGTTGGATCACAATTGCTGTGTGTGATGTGGCCTCCTCCCTGTACCGTGCCAGCAGCAGCTAATCTCATCCAAATAAGTGGTCATTTGAATGCCCCTCTCTCTCAGTTGGGCAATTGCCACCTCTGTACACCTGACTAATACCCTCAGGCTCAGTGAGAGGCCAATGTGGACCATATGCATACCAAACGAGTGGAGCTGGCTACAGGGGAACTGCCAGCTGCAACATTGGGAGGGAAAGAACTCTGTCAGAATGCACTGTTCTTCTTCCTCACTTGCTGAGTGCTTGGTCGGGTGGGTTGTCCCGATGGTGGAGCAGTTTGGTTGCCGGACCTTTGTGGCTAAATTGGTCGAGGAGCTGAGCCAGAAGAAGCAGGTTGGGCCACCTGAAGCTTCGGGAGCTTTGCGATCCGGAACAGAAGCAGAGCTTGCCTTCACAGAGCTCAGCTTTGTAATCTGAAAGCATGGAACAGACATTCAAAGTTCAAGCCGATAGGGCAGCAGCCTTGTATGCCATCTCTTTTAGTGCCGACAGGAAGCAGTTTGCCTGTCTGGAGGACACTGCCGAGAGCCGTGGGAGCAGGTGGGTCGTTACCAGGGTTGCCATTGATGGCATGCACAGCATTCCAGCCTTTTCCATATCCTAAAAGTCCAGCAAGAAGGCTCCTTGGAAAAGAGACCTGGAGCTGAAAGGGTGTTATACTCAGGATGCCTTAACCTCTTCGAGGAGCTCTGGGAAATCAGGCAGGAGAGGTTTTGCTGCCCTCGTGGCCTGAGGCAGTTTCTTTCCCTTGTAAAGAGATCTCATAGCTTCAGTGACAATGGTGGGCCAGGGGATGTAGAGCCTGGTTGCATCACGTCAGCAGACTAACTGCACAATCAGGTGAGTGGACAGAGAAACGGCTCCATTTCTCTGGAAGAGGACATGAAGCTAGGCAGGGAAGCCTGAGTGAGATGGAGAAATGAGAAGTTCTGTGGTGTCCTCGTTGTCATCGAACTCCAGCACGTCCTTGATGGGGTGGTTTGGAGCGGCCAGTTTGAGCTGGGGTCCTTCCCCAATAAGCTACTTTGGCACACTAGCAGACAATGAAGCAAGCAAAGCTCTTGCATGACTCAGGGACTTCCACTGCTAGTTGGGCATGTTCCAGCACAAGGCAGACACAGCAGACCTGGTGTGGATCTTTGTTTGAGATTTCGTTCCTGCGTTCCTGCAGGTACAGAAGCAAGCTCCTGCATCTTCAACTACTCTGGGCTTCCATGTGGGCTAAATGGGTGTGCTAGCTGAAAGACACAATAGCTGCACTGGAGTGTGAAACTGCTCGTTGTGGCCCAAACCTATGGTGAAGGTTAGGACAGAAAGAAAATCAGTCAGCATTTGGTGACTGAGAGTAAAGGGTAGCTGACTCTGAGAACAGTTGAGTTAACTTACCTGGGAGATGAGTTTCCACCAAAGCCAGAAGAGGTGGTTGAATGACGAGTGCGTTAGGATGTTTGCTACATATAGTAGGTGATGCGAGCATTACGGTTACTGGCTAATCAGGATTGGCATATTGAGATATGTAATTTTAACTATGGAAGAGGAGAGGCAGAACTCAAGGTCTCTCAAAACTGAGGAGTTCTCTCGTCAATTTCATTTCATCTGTAGGCACATCTTGGATACGGTTGCCCCTCCTAAGGTCAGGAAGCCTAGGCTAGGAAAGGAGTCTTGGCTCTCTGATACCACTCAGGCGTGCAGGCGGGAATGTGGGTCTGCAGGAAGACCGTGGAAAAAGGATGGTCTGCAGGTTTCCCATAAAGTTTTCAGCATGGCCGTTTCTTCCTGTGTGCAACCTGTTGCATTGGGCCCCCAAGCCACTAGGGGCCCCCAAAGCTGCTGCGGTTGTGTCGATGGCGACACAAAATGGCTTTCTTACTTTACCGTAACTCTTCAAACGTTTGCGCAATCAACAGATTCTGAAAGCTGAGACGATGTACTTTCCAGTGGTATGCAAGACATTAGGGTAATGTTACGCAAGTCCCAGCTCGAGAACCAGGAAATAAACAGACTGCCTTGTGCCGTGCTCATAGAGGAGCGGAGGAATTGTTTTGGACACGTACTTTCAACTTCTATCTCTTCTACTGGTGTAAATAATAATTATTTTCAGTAAATTTTGTACTTCATTTTTTTATTTAGTAATTTTAGATTATATTTAGTCATATTTGACATTGTTTTGCCATTTTTTGTACTCGTCCGGTCACCTGTAGTTTTGTCTTTTTTCAGCTGCGTTTTCACTGAGGCTTTCATTATTTTATACGTTAGATTTGTTTTTGTAAATAAACCAGAAACCAGGAATCCTTCTAGAAAGAGGAAACTTCCCTCAAAAGTTGTTGATGAGGAGTAAATGTGCCCACATTGTTTTTCCATCCCAAATGCAGGAAGTATCTCTGCACTAAACCCATTCCAGTTTCTATTGTCTAGTATTTCTGCTAATACTATTACTATACTATTATATACTATTACCACTACTTCCAAGAAAAAAAAGGTCCATGTACATCTGTGGTTGAGGATTCAGGTGTGGATGAAGATGATTTGCCATCACAGCTGCAGTAAGTTTATCTACAGTTTAACTATATTTCTAGCTTTAGTTCTGTATTTTTTATAATTTATTTATTTATTTACAGTTTTCATTTTCTAGTATTTACCACTTGAGTATGTTTTATAAAATCTGATATATTTATACTTTCAGATTCTTCTGATGAAGAGCC
This sequence comes from Nothobranchius furzeri, assembly GCF_043380555.1. Taxonomy (NCBI): domain Eukaryota; kingdom Metazoa; phylum Chordata; class Actinopteri; order Cyprinodontiformes; family Nothobranchiidae; genus Nothobranchius; species Nothobranchius furzeri. The sequence continues at coordinate 102,928,070 of NC_091741.1, read as the reverse complement.
ATCCACCATCACCAGCAATATAAAATGTCAGAGACAGGATGCTGCTGGAGATGCTCCACATCTTCTGGACTCCTGGTCAACAAAGTCAGACCCAGGTACCCTGGTATTTAAATGAAGAATGCACAACACCATGCTGCTTCTGTAAATTAGAAAGAATCGTGGCTTCAGGATTGGAAAGTGAATGTTCACGAGCCGGGTCCAAACCGTGAGCAGTCCATTGAGGGACACTCATCTATAATAACTTTAATTAAAATTATAAAATAAAACTGAATATTTTGCATATTTTGCCCATTGCCGTTTATGTTCAGAATGCAACCTCTGTGATTAACGAGGGACCACAGAATTAACACTATAATACAGCACAAAGTGATGTTCTGAGCTTTTTGTAGCTACAGTAAGAACACATTTTAATGCAAACCCCCTTTTCTGCACTGAGCTGGAGGGAAACAGGACTGAAGATACGAATGGAGACGGGTGGCAGGAACAACAGCAACCTGAGGTGAGAAAACCTAAGACAAGAAATTTGAAGCTCTGCTTGCTAGGCTAATTGCATTCAGTTTCTTTATATCTTCCTGTCTCTATAATTGCCTGCTTTCTGTGTCTGACACCTTCCAGTAAAACGCCTCAGAGCTGTGCTGTCCAATTTCCCTCCAATTAACAGGAAGGACAAAACAATCTCATCATTTTTAAAACAAAACCAGTGATGTAACAATGAACAGGCATACAACCTGTAATAATTCAACAGCCTGCAATTTATGGGTATCTTCTAAAGTTTGTTTTTGAAAAAATGAAATAAAATAAAGATCATCATGGTACAAAAACAACGTATTTACAACAGACTCAGTCACTCTGATGCATTGATGATCCATTTACATCAATCCATAATAATGTGCTCTGTAGCCTCAGAGGTGCTAGAAACTAAAACGAGTCTAAGGAAATGTGCATTCCTGCTTTTGCTAGATAGTAAGTGTGCATTTAACATTCTTGTTAAATTAAAAGATGACACCATTCCCCCAGCCTTTGATTTGATCTTAAAGCCATTTATAAATGAGTTCAAATCCCAAACCTCAGTCAAATTACAGTGAAAGATTTAAAGGATGATCATGTGACTGACGCCATATGAATCCTCGGCTCACTGCTGGAACCCCGGAGGATTTGTTTACTGGAGTGTGACGGGGCGACGTGCCAGGCTGTGCTTAACCACGATACGTTTTTTAGCAACAGCTCACCTTTCTAGGACTGCGTGGGAATTATGAGATGGGGCGAAAACCAAAGCCACAAGCAGCAGAACGAGCCACTCTGTCACAGAATCTGTTTACAAAAAGTTTGTCAGGGAAAAAAATAAAAACTTTACAAATAAACTCCATTTTATTCTGACAGGATCATTGCTGCGGCACAACATTTGTATCTACAAACACTTTGGGTTTTTGTTAAAACAGCTAATAATAAATGAACTAGACGCACAAGCCAAACATGTTTCAGGTGTTTGCTTACTTTGAAATTGACTAAAGACTTCCAGACGACGTGGATATTTTGGTGTTCACATTACAACATTTAAAACTGGCAAATGAAGTTACACCTAGAATAAAAAGCAAATGTGCAAATGTGCTCATATTTTTATAGTTAGAAATCTTCTCTTAACACCTCAGACTAGAGAATAGAGCCTTCAACAGATTTTAAGTCTCAAGTTTTTTTTTACCACATTTCTTTAGAAATTACATCCTTTCAGAAAAATCTGAACACGCTGCTTCACAATAACACAAAAACACTGATCATGAAGTTTCTGTCCTCACAAACCCGCTCCGCTCCTAAAGCAGCTTGACTGGATGAATGCGTTCTGGTTCATTCTTTTGATGACTTGACCTCGCTTTTGTATTATGGGGTTTATCAAGTTTTCAAGCAGCGCTGTAGAATACAAGCTATCAGACCCACATGCACACACAAATGAGACAGCGCTGTGTGTATTTACACATGCATTCTAATCAAGGGTGTGTGTGTAGGTGTATGTGTGTGGGTGTGGGGAGGGTGCTCGTTGAAGTTCATACAATGGATTCTTACAACAGCACGACCCCCCACTTCAAGATATTTTTCCCTCGACAGCACCCCCTCCCTCCAATGCACACGGCCGAACACGCGAAGACAATCCAGGGCTGAAGTGTATTCCCAGTCCGCCCCTGGGCAGCAGTACCAGAAAGGAAAGAGGTTACACAGAAAGCAGGGAACATCTCTTTGTATGGTGTGTGTGTGTGTGTGTGTGTGTGTGTGTGTGTGTGTGTGTGTGTGTGTGTGTGTGTGTGTGTGTGTGTGTGTGTGTGTGATGACCCCCCCCCCCCAGTCCAGCGTCGATATTGGGCTTGTCTGAGAGCAGGACTTTATTTTTTTCCTCTTCACTCTTGTTTTTGCTGGCTCTGACCTCAATTCCATAGGGGTCGTTTGCTTATCAAAGGCAAGGACTGGAGCTCGCAGGTCCAGAGTGTGTGTTCATTGTGAGCGAGGAAATTCAATTAGGCGGTGGCCCCCGCTGTGTGTGTGTGTGTGTGTGGCTGGGATTCATCAGTGGATATAGGAGGATTAGGGCAGGCTGATTCTACATCAGGGGAGCGCACCGTTTCAAGGGGAAAAAGGAGTTCACAATGGTTCAGGCCAGACATCAAAGATGAGCACTTTTAAGAACGCGCTGTCTGCAACACGCTGGCAACAAGTCAAAAGAAAACTGTAAGAGTGCCATTTCCTACCCTGGACCTTCTTTGAACCAGATGGTATCACTGTCATCATCAACACTGTGAGCGTCCAAAGCATCAACACTGTTCTTTTCCGCAGATCAATTTACTTTTCATGGAGAAAGGAAATCAAAACACAGGATCAGGGTGTCAAAAACATCATCAAAGCTGTACAGGCTCTCAAAGGTCTACAAAAACACCACCGACGAGATACTGGCATGTGGAAATGTTAAAAAGTTAACCTTAGGACACAGGTTGATCAAGTCTCACAGCTTCCATTACCATGTAAAGCAGCACAGTGATGGGTGGCTTATTCTAGCTGGGGGGGCAGAATGGTAGCTGCTGTCTGTCTCCTAACAAGGGCAGTTTGGCCTTGTGAGAGAATCATGGCTATGTTAAACAGCAAATCAGGCAACAGTAAGAAGGGGCGTGTCTAAAAGACGCAGCGAGTTCACCAGGAATATGCCAAGACGATGCATTCAGGGACGTTCGAGAGGATGCTTCTTAGATCAGAGGGACAATGTTCTGGGTCAAGGCTTTGCCTCTGGTTATGACCAGCTTTTCAACAGCTTCTTTTGATTGAGCTGTCTGTTTTCCACAATGGATGCACACTGCAAGGCCCTTGCTGATGGACTAACGTCGTTACAGATTATTCATGTATTCACGGCTGACAAACATGTGAGCAGGAAGTGATCCAATCAATCTGGCTACGTTCGGCCCAAGGTGACCAAGGAGCTTCGATTGCAGACGAGTAAATACTGAAGGCCACGAAAAAAAAACAGAATTTTTTTTGTCATGGGGTAAAATAAAAATAATGACAGGCTTTCTGACCTCATGAAGACAAAAGGTCATCTTTATCTGTTTATTCTGAGCAAATAAACATTTCCCTCATGGCACATATGAAAATTTAAACAAACTAGAGTTAAAGGTTTGAGATCATGCTATTTTAAACCTTGGAGAGCAAAGGTAGGCACAGTACAAGATCCAACACTGCCGTTGGCACTATTGAGATGTCATTTATCTTAAACCAGGCATGAAAACAGGTCAAGAGTGAAAAAGGTGACCCCCCCCCCGCAAATCCACATTGGGGTAAGTAGCCACACACGCACGTATGCACACACACACACACACACACACACACACACACACACACACACACACACACACACACACACACACACACACACACTCCCCAGCAAGTGAACCTACTTCACTACTAATTTTGGACATTAACAGGGGGAGCAGACCTGGTCCTTGAAGGCCACAGTGGTGTGTTGGTCTGGGGGTCCCCCACACAAATACTTTAGTGAGCAGATGTCATCTCCAGGCATTTTACTGCTTTTTAACGGGTTATTTAATTATATTTATGATTGTTTTTAGTAAAAAAAAAAAGGGGGGGACGTTAAAAACTAAATAAAGATGGGATGAAATTAGAAAAACATGAACTAACACGTTCAGCCTGGTTTGTTATTTTGTCAGAACTGTCAGAAACATGATGGAGGTAGAACCAAGCTCTGCTACTGAAAACACTAAAACTCTAAATAACCCTAAACTTCCAATAAAAATGTTGGATGTTTATTTTATATTTACTGATAAAATGAATAAAAACACCAGCAGGAGGCTGTGGGCTGAATTAGGATTTAATGATAGCTACCTAGCTAATGGATCTCCTTCACTATCTAGCTAATTAACCCACCCACTACCTGTCCTTTGGGGACATGTTGACCTTTATTATCTCCTAATGTCCATTGTGTCTCTGAGGAGGAGAAGATTAATAAAGCAAACAGGACAAAAAACATCTAACTCAAAGGTAAATTACACTTTCATCCCAATTTTCTTAAAGTTGACTTTAACATAAATTTAAGTGACTTTGGTGCCCAACCTACTCTGCCACTGTTGCCCATAAATAAACATGTACATAAATAAAATCTGAAAAGAGATTCTCAAATTGTTCATATTTAAACTAAAAACTCTGTAATTAAGTCAATACTTTTCAGAAAGTGAGATCCACACAGTGCGAGATGTCACTCCCATGTTTGTCCATGCCGCTACATCATCCTACGTATCACAGCAGCATTCACCATGCAGCTCTTACCAGGTGTTCACACGCCTGTAAGGTGATAATGATTTGATTAATTAACTGATTTTCTGTGTCACCGAGCAAAAACGCTACAGAGCTAGAATTACATTTCTAACTGCATGTTTCATAATTATGGCTTTGCCTTTCAAAGGTCACAACTGATTACATCACATGGACCCATCGATTCAAAGCAATGGATTTTTCTATTTACACTGTCCCTCCATAATTAGTTTGCCTAACCTTTTGGACATATGCATACACACACAGGTGCTGTGATTTACCACAGTGTCCTTGTTGTAATTACTCTCCGTCCAATACCCTGACCCCACTGATTGACAGGAGTGGGATGCTCTGGATGTTACGTCTTCAGGCTGGGACTAACTGGGACCTGTTCCTTTATCTCCCACACACACCTTGTCCTGCCAGCGTGAGAACATGTGAGAGCACTTCGGAGACGAAAGGCCCTGAGCTCTTTGCTTCTGCTTCCATTACACTTTGCGGAGTGGGAGAATCTGATAGAACATTGCCCAGCTGAAAGCTGTGATCATTTGCACCAGCTAACGTGGTTCTCCACCCCCTCCATCTTACACAGTCCTGGGTGTTGAGGTAAATAAGGCAGATTGTGTAAAGTAAGCCAGCCTGGCTCCTGTCTGGTAGCAGCATGATCTCCACTAAACAAATTGCATTAAGGTTTTCCGTCCCTCCTCCAGTCGCCTGGTCCCTGTCGGGCCTTTGGCCGGCAGTGTTGTCTGACTTGGACGGCAGAGATTTTCTATAATCCAACAGAGGTGTGTAGGCGAATGTAAATTGTGAGCACAACAAGCAGCATTCAGTAAACAGCCTGAGGATAAACACAAACTACCAAGGTCTTCCTCACAAACACAAACATGCTTTTTTCTTTTTTTCCTCTGAAGCACTTATAAAGATTTTATTTCTTCATGTTATATCACATATATGTGAACCCATAGTCTTACATACACATCAATATTTTACACTTTATTTTTTATTGTCAACATTTTACTCGCTTGTTATTGACTTTTAGGTCAGTTAAACAGCTGAAGATGATCTAAATCAGGGGTGTCAAATATGCGGCCCGCGGGCCAGATCCGGCCCGCAAGTGGATTAAATCCGGCCCGCGAGATGGTTGTGTAAACTTTATTTTCATACTTTACAACGTAGAGTGAAAATAAACGTATCTTTGTGAGCAAGTTTTCTCTGTAATGAGTATAAATAAAACAAAGCTGCGCTCAAGGCTCACACAAGAACGTGAATCACATCCTGAAGTTAGCCGCCACTCAGGATGTGACTTCTGATATTGATGTTCTGGTGAAAGCTAAAAGATGTAAAGTAAAATGAGTCAAATATACTTTAAGTGCTGCATGAAACTGATCTAGCCATGTGATCTGTAAGCTCTTTGAATCACTAAGGAATGTGTTTTTTTATTTGTTGATTTTTTTATTTTTTTCAAATGTTCAAGTACACTTCAGGTGTTGTACTTGTACTACACTGTCCTCAGGCTCCAGCCTTGTTTTATATTGATTGTATTAAAACAAAGAAAACAATCTGAAGTTTTTTTTAATTTACCAGTCCAGCCCACTTGGGACTAGATTTCCCTCAATGTGGCCCCTGAGCTAAAATGAGTTTGACACCCCTGCTCTAATGCATAAAAAATACAATTGTAAACAATGAACAATAGTTTTGCAAAGTATAAAATAATCTTCCTCAGAAGACATAGATCATTGGTGTGCAAACTTGTTACGATGAAATAAAATTCAAAACACACTGGTAAAAAAGAAAAAAATCTAGTTAAAAACCTAGAAGAAACGCAACATCATGCTGGTGGGCAAAAGTTCTGCTGAGGATCCATAAAACCACCAAAGTCGATTTTCCAACAGCACTGCTCTTCCTAGAACAGCTCGGTACAGCATGGGTTAACACAGCTCACCTCAGCGCCATCTTTCATGTGAATTGATCTGTATGCTCCACAGAAACACAACTCAGCACAAAAATGGTAGTGTTACTGGAACTTCTGCTCAGTTTGATGGCTTTTGTCAGACTCTGAACCAGGAAATTGCTGTTGGCAGCTAGGAAGCAGCCAGAACGCCACTGACTCCACCCCCAGGCCAATCAGCAGCTGACAACTGCAATCCTGGCCAAGGCGTGTTCCTATGTTTATGTTCTATGGAGGCGTCTGTTCTCCGTTTTTTATCCGTTTAGCTAGCTGAGCAAGAATACACAGAGGTGCCTTGCAGCCTAGCCTTGGTCACAAATTTCCCACAATACAGTGCAGTATTTTGAAAAGGATGGCGGATCAGGAGCCAGAAGCTACTTTGGGGGTAGATTTTAAGTTAGAATGTAAGTCAACTAATAGCGAGCCTAAATCACTTCCGCACCATGGGTCCCCGGAAAAATGAAAAAATGAATGCAAGTCAACGGGGCTAAAAACGCTATTTTCTAATTCGTTTTGCCTTACGCCCTGGATCACACATGTTGTACTGCAATTTACATGAAAAGTAATGATGGGTGTTTCGACCACATCCGTCATATACTTTGAGATTTATTAGCTTGTAAATGTTCATAATTAGCATGACTACAAATCGGCATGTTGCATATGTGACGTCACCACATAATCTCCTCTCCCCTAACGTAGCTGCTACTTACCAAATGACCAGATTTATGGTGGTTCTTTCCTCCTGTGGGAAGTTTGCTGAACTTAAAGCCAATTTCCCTCAGTTTTCTCCGTGTCTGGTTCGATTACGTCACTTTCGTGAAGCGCAATTGTAGTCCTGGACTTATTTTCACACAAAACCTAAAATATCGTTCCCCCATTTTCAATTCAATTCAATTCAATTGAATTCAGTTTTACTTATATAGCACCAAATCACAAGAGTCGTCTCCAGGCACTTCATATAGTAAACATTCCAATACAGGTCAGCTAATTAAGCCAATCAGTAAAAAGTTTCCAATATAAGGAACCCAGCAGTTTGCATCAAGTCACTGACTAATGTCAGAGTCTTTACAGCAATCCTCATACTAAGCAAGCATTTAGCAAAACTCATTTTTAACAGGAAGAAACCTCCAGAGGATCCTGGATCGGTATAAGCCATCAACATACATATATGGACAATGGGTTTCCATAGGCTCCAATAACACATTTTTGTACTAAAATGGGAGGTGGCCACCACCGCCATTTTGACCGTGTCACAGGTTCCGTCAAGCCCAGACAATTCCAAAAAAGGGAAGAGAGGAGGAGCTGAGGGTGGGGCTGTAAGGCTGGGATCAACTGACGACACCCGGTCGAACTAGCTACAAGCTAACCTGAAGCTAACCCAAAGCTAATGCGGAGGTGGGAGCTAAGCTAACGGAGGTAGCAACCTAGCTACAACCGGAGTTAAAACTGCACAACACCAGAGCTTCTGGGCTGACCGCTGGGTAAAACCGGGTGGAACACAGAGGTCTCCGAGACCTCCACAAGCCGGCAGCCGCACAGCAGACAAGCGCCGCTGCGATCTGAGATGCGCAGAGCTGCCGCTGGGGAGAACCGGGTGGAAAGGTTTCCATCCCAGAGCTCCACAAGCCGGCAGCCCGCACAGCAGACAGAAGCCGTGACCAGACAGAGATGTGCCGAGCTGCAGGGAGGGGAGAAACGGGTGGAAAACATCGGTCTCCCGAGAGCTCCACAAGCCGATAGTCAGAACCCAGCTCCACCAACGTGTTATATTTCAACCCATTTTCTAAAGTGCAGCTTTATGTTAAATGCACTGGGTTTTACCCTATTACATTTAAATTTCATGGTTAAACAGTACATGTTAAAATCTAAGCTCAGCTCGGCAGTGACCTAAAACACATAAATTTAATTTTGCTTACCGAAAAAAATAAAGTGGAGACTCCTTGGATGCTCTATTAGTGCAATTAATACCACAGCAAGTCATTTTGTTCAACAATTGCACAAATAATATCCAAATAAGAATACACAAACACAGAGATTCAAAATGCCGGAACAGTTTCCAAGCCAGACCGAGGCTCTACTGAGGCCTTTCCACGGAGCTAGCTCTGTGGTCACGTGGGTCTGATGCTCATTAATTATACAAAATTTTAGGCTTTTAATACACTTAAACAGAAGAGTGAGAAAAAAATTCACCCCCCTCAGAGTTGTCATGAGTGTAAACTAGATCTATTAAACCAGAAACATGTTCTGGTATCAGGCTGTAAACATGTTTATTTCTGCTGTGAAATTGGTATTTTTAACATGGGAGTCAATGAGGATTTGCTCTCTTCTGACACCAGCCCCTAGTGCATGAGGGTGGAACTGCTATTTTTGGTACTTCCGGGTTGAGACCAATTTTAGAGCTGCATGGTATTAGCAGCATAAGCAGCCATCCGCCACGACGGTAGACAGAGCAGACACACACACACACACACACACACACACACACACACACACACACACACACACACACACAGAGAAAATAAACCAAGTAGTGTTTCTATGGTTACACTGTGATTTCTTAGTAAATATTGTATTTAGTAAGAGATTAGCTTTAGTTCAACAAGTAAACTAGTAGTAGCACATTCAATGCCAAAGAAAGTAAAATGTTATTATCAGGACAGGGAGAATGTTTAAGTGGTTAGCAGTAGTGAGCTAGTCGATGGCCCCCTCCATGAGGCCACCACAGCTCAGCAGAACATCATTGTAGCTTCTTTTGGGTAGAAAAACACTTAGAGAAAAAATAAAATTAACAGCTGAAATAGCAGGAAATCATGCAATTAAGAGAGGAATTATAAAAAAGCTGTCCAGTGTGGAAAGTGGTCAGTATGTCCTCCAGCAATCTAAGCCTGTAGCAGCATAACTACAGGGAGTGCAGAATTATTAGGCAAGTTGTATTTTTGAGGAATAATTTTATTATTGAACAACAACCATGTTCTCAATGAACCCAAACAACTCATTAATATCAAAGCTGAATGTTTTTGGAAGTAGTTTTTAGTTTTAGCTATTTTAGGGGGATATCTGTGTGTGCAGGTGACTATTACTGTGCATAATTATTAGGCAACTTAACAAAAAACAAATATATACCCATTTCAATTATTTATTTTTACCAGTGAAACCAATATAACATCTCCACATTCCCAAATATACATTTCTGACATTCAAAAACAATAGAAAAACAAATCAGCGACCAATATAGCCACCTTTCTTTGCAAGGACACTCAAAAGCCTGCCATCCATGGATTCTGTCAGTGTTTTGATCTGTTCACCATCAACATTGCGTGCAGCAGCAACCACAGCCTCCCAGACACTGTTCAGAGAGGTGTACTGTTTTCCCTCCTTGTAAATCTCACATTTGATCATGGACCACAGGTTCTCATTGGGGTTCAGATCAGGTGAACAAGGAGGCCATGCCATTAGTTTTTCTTCTTTTATACCCTTTCTTGCCAGCCACGCTGTGGAGTACTTGGACGCGTGTGATGGAGCATTGTGCTGCATGAAAACCATGTTTTTGTTGATGGATGTAGACTTCTTCCTGTACCACTGCTTGAAGAAGGTATCTTCCAGAAACTGGCAGTAGGACTGGGAGTTGAGCTTGACTCCATCCTCAACCCGAAAAGGCCCCACAAGCTCATCTTTGATGATACCAGCCCAAACCAGTACTCCACCTCCACCTTGCTGGCGTCTGAGTCGGACTGGAGCTCTCTGCCCTTTACCAATCCAGCCACGGGCCCATCCATCTGGCTCATCAAGACTCACTCTCATTTCATCAGTCCATAAAACCTTAGAAGAATCAGTCTTGAGATATTTCTTGGCCCAGTCTTGACGTTTCAGCTTGTGTGTCTTGTTCAGTGGTGGTCATCTTTCAGCCGTTCTTACCTTGGCCATGTCTCTGAGTATTGCACACCTTGTGCTTTTGGGCACTCCAGTGATGTTGCAGCTCTGAAATATGGCCAAACTGGTGGCAAGTGGCATCTTGGCAGCTGCACCCTTGACTTTTCTCACTTCATGGGCAGTTATTTTGCGCCTTGGTTCGTCCACACGCTTCTTGCGACCCTGTTGACTATTTTGAATGAAACGCTTGATTGTTCGATGATCACGCTTCAGAAGCTTTGCAATTTTAAGAATGCTGCATCCCTCTGCAAGATATCTCACTATTTTTGACTTTTCTGAGCCTGTCAAGTCCTTCTTTTGACCCATTTTGCCAAAGGAAAGGAAGTTGCCTAATAATTATGCACACCTGATATAGGGTGTTGATGTCATTAGACCACACCCCTTCTCATTACAGAGATGCACATCACCTAATATGCTTAATTGGTAGTAGGCTTTCGAACCTATACAGCTTGGAGTAAGACAACATGCATAAAGAGGATGATGTGGACAAAATACTCATTTGCCTAATAATTCTGCACTCCCTGTACAGGGATAACTCTGGATAACCTAGCCTTTTAGATGGAGGCATGTTGTCCAGATCTGGGTTAACATCAGAACTGAATGACATTAAGACTAAGTTTCATAGCATTACAAAAGTATTCATGACCATTCAGTTGATCATTAATAAATCATTGGTGCATCATAATCTTATATACCCAATGATGATAGTGACTTTAGAAAGTTTTACATAATCTATATACCATTACCAAATGTGGAAAGGAGCATTTGTAAATATTAGGTCAATCATTATTTAGGCATCTGTAAATGTCATCATATCCTCTAAAAATGAATAGAATATATTACCTAATACCTTGTACATTATAGATTAATGACTTACTAATGACATACTAGACACTTGGAAATGTTTATTAATAAAACATTATTATAAAGTGTTACCACATATTTTAATATCCTGTATGGGAAAAGAGAATGTACCTGCAGCCTAAAACAATAGCAGACACGTATTGACAACTTAATCTGTTTGGATCCCCACCTACACACGGTGTTGAGTTCACAAGGCTCTCCTTCCAGCACCAAACATGTTGACTCCAGGCTCAGCCGGATGGTGACGCATGAGAGTGAGGTACGGCACACCGAGCAGAGATTGAGAAGTTAAATATTCATTTCTTTGTTCAAATGCAACTGTATTAATTATTAACATGGTGGATGCAAGGCCGACATTACTAGACTTTATAAATAACCTGATGGGGGAAAATTGAGAAGAACATGATGAAAGCACCGAGTGGACCCTGGAGCTGGTTGGGATATCACAGGCAGCAGATGTTAGGAGGTTGTGTTGGATTATAAAACACACATGTCACACAGATGAAGAAAATCACCTACATGGAATAAACAGTGCTTAAGAAGAAGAATGTATTACAATTACATTTCTATTCGGTGGTAGTAAAACAGTCCACCCTCAGAACATTTAGACAACATGACAAAGACCTTGTATCGTTTTCCTTCTCATTTCTGACACTTGCAGGACCAGTTACCACTCAAAAGATTGGGAGCACCGAAAATTGTTTTTGATTTCTTAAAAAAAAAAAATCAGTCTGAATATGAAACAAAGCTCATGGGCAGGACATGCAAACACTGTCAAAGTCTGAAAGAGATTTAAACCACAACCTGGCAGACCCTAGACCAGTGTTTACCAAACCGGGTCCTCAGGGGACACTGTCCTGCATGTTTCCCTGCTGCCACACACCTGACCTGCACTAAATGAGTGATTAACAGGCATCTGCAGCACTTAGGTCTAGTCCACACGTAGCCAGGGTTTTTTAAAAAACGAATATCCGGCCCTCCAAAAACTTGCATCCACACCACCTCGTTTAAAAAAAAAACTCTGTCCACACGTACCCGGATAAATACGTTGTTAAGGACATGCCAGACCTGTAGGCGGCAGCACTTCACCCGAATTGTATCCAGTCAGCATAACTTTTCGTCTTCCTGCTCGAAGTTTTCCCACCAAATGGCAGTCCTTCCCGGTCTGACCCAGAACCTGCGTCGGTGTCTTTGCCGAAAAACCTGCCTTGGACGTGGAGAAGCCAGGTGCCGGGCAATAGCCGTTCTTAACCTCGTCCTTCGTCTGTGGTCTTCCGCAAGGAGCAGTAATTCCGCTTGCTTAAACAAACAAGCAAAAAGCGCTTGGACAATTGATAAAGCGAGCGCAGCTCTGAGGGCTTCCATGCTGTCGGCTAGTGTAAACACAGGTCGCACACGTGGTGTCAGCATTTTTTGTCGCGGAAAGTGACGTTGCGGACCTTAAAACTCCGGTTTTGTCCGTCCACACGCAGACACCCAAAACGGAGAAAACGCAGATCTTCACCTTGGCCGGAGTTTTTAAAAAGATCCGTTTTCATGTGAAAAACTCTGTTTTCGTGTGGATGACAGGCCAAAACGTAGAAAAATATCTACGTTTTGGCAGATCCCCGGCTACGTGTGGACAGGGCCTGAATGTCCTCCTGAGGAGCCAATGTAAAGCAGGTGTGCTGAAGCAGAGAAATAGAAAACATGCAGGCCAGTGTGTCCTGTGGACCAGGGTTGGGAAACACTGCCCCGGACCAGTAGTGTAGCCAGAAACTCATTTTCGGCCAGGCCAAATTTAAAAAAATGGGTGGGCCCAATAAAAGTAATAGAAAATAAGTGTTTATATGTATAAGATCACACCTCTACTCGTGCAGGTGTACATACATTATGAACGTTACACAACTCAGAACATTGTGGAGATCAATCAAGAAAAGATTCCCATCGGAGCATTATCTCACACTGGAACACCACTCTGAAGACATCACGGTATTGACAGCACGCTGAAGGGCTGTGGGTAAGAGCGTGGCGCGGGTCTGTCATAGGTCAGACACGTTCCAGAGGAACCATGGCTCAAAGGGTTCACAAGAGTACATGTGGGAGGGAGTAGTTTTATAATTTTGGCTGAAGTAGCACCAGTGGCAAGAGCAGCCTTTACTCTCGTAGAGCTGCACCACTCACTGACTCAAGCGAAGCACATGCTCCAGCTCCGGCGCTGTGCTGTCAGACTGAGGGAGTACTGTAGAGGGTCCTTTTAGCACATAAGATTAATTTTTAAAATATGAACAAGTTGCATAGTATCCCTTTAATATTTATTAAGGAGGTTTTAAAACAAATGATTTCATTCAAGGTTCAAATATAAGCTTTTGTTTTGGGATCATATATGTGAAAGTCCGACTGCAGAGCAGTCGGTGCCTCTAGTCATGAACATACCTGTAGTTACTACAGCGCCTGTTATATGTGGCAGAGTATGGCTGTTTATTTTTATTCATTTTCCACTAATATTAAAAATTCCACTGAAAAAATTTCCATACTTTTTTGCAAGTTTCATTTTCTTCTTCATTTAGAAACAAAATGGTGTTTTTTTTTCTCTAAAAGGTCAAAAAATTCATAAAATAAATATTTAGGAATGTGGAAAAAACATCACTGACGTTAATCTCTGAAAAAAATCTGGTCTAATCTTAGAGTTCTGACTTTTACTCAAAATTCTGAGAATAAGTCATCAAGGCTTCATTTGAAATCTTTCTTTACTTTGCTTTAAACGAGTTTAGCTTGTATGCACCTGAAACAACACGACTCCTCGTCTGTGAATCTGGTTTGGGTTTTAGCATGAGCCTGTCTAATTACTGGGAAAACAGCTCTAACCTACGAGTCTTTTAACAGCGTTTTCTCCGCCGCGCTCATCTCTCTGTCCGCTGCGCTCACCCTGTCGTTTCATTTTGTCTTGGTGGTTCGTGCGCTCCACTCGCTCCGGACCTGTGTTAAAGTCCTGCCTCCCAGTTTGACAGCCACAGCTTTCTGCACACCGTTTGTGTAAAAAGTATTAAAACCTCAACTGATTATTATTTTGGGGGGGAGGGATTTCTACAGCTGGATTTTTAAGAAAGTCCAGTGTTTTTAAATAGCATGACAAAAACAGAAGGTAGTTTGATGAGTGCAAATCAGCTGCTTACGTACAAGGGTTAGAACGCTAGAGTTAACAACCTCCAGTTTTTCTGCGTTATAGCAGCCGACGGCATTGTTCCATCAGTCAGATGTAGCTTCTGAAACTTCTGCTAGTCGATCAGATTGTCTTCTCTAGAATACAATGAGGAAAACAGTTATTGGAGACCTGGATGGGTTCGGCTAGGTCACCCAGCCTGAATGATTTGGATGAGCTGCAGGCCAAAGAGGGGAAAGCACAGCTGGACATACTCATCTGGACCGTTTCTTTGACCGCTGCACCACGCCGGCATCGCATCACACGGTGCGCGGGGGAGACGAGTTTGCTTACTCACACACCACCCCTCCTCTTCCTTTACACACTTGCTCTGCAAGCTAAGCCAGTTACAGGTTGAAAATGCTGGAAAAAAAATCTAAAGTTTGGCAGCGTTTTGTGAAGGCACACGAGGACACAGCAAAATGCAACACATGCAAGAAGATTTGTGCTGCAAAAAACGGGAATATCAGCAATTTGTCAAAGCTACTTGACACGCATAGACCTAGGTTGCAAGCTGAAGCAGACCTGATCCCCTGCTGCACCAACAAAAACACTGGAGGTGTGTGAGGGAAAGGACAGCATTAGTGACATCACAGATACTTCCCAAAGTAAGCAATAATAAACAAATAAATACTAATTAAAGAATAAATACTCTGCTGTTTGTTTACCTAGTAGTGGAAAACGTATGCATCTGCCGTTTCTCATCTTTAATGCAACAGTTAACATGAGACCGATGGGGATCATTTAAAGAGAAGCTTCAGAAACATCTACAGGCATAATCTTCAAAAGTGAGCATCCGCTTTTATTTGCTTTTGTGTTTCTGCCCTTAGTTATTTCTAAACTTTGATGTATTACCACATATTTTTCAATTATTTCAGCAAACAAAAGCGCCGGCTGAGTTGGAACAGGAAGACTCCTCAGAGGGAGGTGAAGCAGCAAGGGACAAAGGTGTGTATATATTTACATGTACCTCATTTTTGTGAAGATATTAAGATGAAAATTATGTTTTATCTGATACTTTCTTCCTGTGTTCAAAATTTAATACAAATCGAAGAAACACAGGCTTTCAGCCCTTGAGGAAAATGGAAGGAGTTCCTGCAATCACCACAACAGACCAGGTTCAGGCAGACCTGAAACTGTTCAGCAGGCTTCCATCATTGCTGTCGTGCGTTGACCCTGTTGAATGGTGGTGGAGAATGTGGACTATTACTCAACAGTGCTCAAGCATCCTCAACACCAGCTCAGTGCTCATTTTCAAAAGCTGGGGACACAATCAGCCAAGAGAGCACATGTCTGCTGCCAGAAGAAGCAGACATGCTAAACACGTGTAGATAGTTCTATTAACTCTGTTTTTGCCCCTTTTTTAGGCTGTGTGTTGTGGGATTCAAATACTTTACACCAGGAATAGTTATCACTTCATCTTCACACTGTTAAGTTTTGTTTTGCACAAAAATGTAAATACTACCTTTTTACTTTCATACACTTATTTGTCTTGTGCCTTTACTGTTGGCACTGAAAGTTTGCCGTTAGTTTTTGTTTAATAAAAAAAGCTTTTAGTATAGTAGGGCTGCACAATATATCGCAAATATATCATTATTGTGATATCAGCATGCGCAATATGCATATCGCAAAGAACAGATAAATATCGTAATGAATGGTCAGCTCAAATGTTTGCTACACATAATGCATTCTGCCAATCAAACGGAAGCATAAAGTTTTTTTTAACAAATCAAATAAAGCTCTTCACCCATTTGGCCAATTGGGTGGGTTCTGACAGATTAGATGCCCGCCCCCGACACTTAATTTTGATGGTTAGCAAACACCTGAGTTAGCTTTGTTCTGCTCTTTTTGCTGATTCTGCTTTTCCCGGGATCCACTGGTTGCCTTTTCTTGTTCATTTTCTTTTTCCCTTTCCTCAGATCTTTTGCTTTTCTCCTTTTTTGTAATTTTTTTGTTTTTGATTATTTTTGTTCCTGAGTAAAGTTTTTATTTATCGCATGTAATATCGTCATCAAAATATTAATCACCGTTATCGCATGTCACAGGTTTTTATAATATCGTGCAGCCTTAGCTTTTAGTATTTTATTTTCTCTTAGAGTGATACATATAGGTACTAAAAAACAAATATAGTTAAAGGGACTTTACGGAGTTTTGAATTTTTATGCTCACGATTGCCCCTTCAGGCCAAAAGCGTAACAGCAGCTTCAATAGTAGGCTCGTGCACGAGGCGCGCATGCTGTACGTGCACACTCCTCAACGAAAATAACCGTTGAGACAGTCCCGTGTGTGTGTGTGTGTGTGTGTGTGTGTGTGTGTGTGTGTGTGTGTGTGTGTGTGTGTGTGGCCCGGAGGACAGAGGACAGGAGAACGCGCAGCTAATTAATTAAATAATGTGGTTCTGTACGTTTCTCTTCAGCACAGCCGACAAAGGTTTATGATGGGTCAGTCCTCCTGCATGCTCAGACCATTCCCTTCCCTTGCTTGAAAAATTGTTCCAAAATGAAAGTTGAACCCACATCTTTTTTATCTGTGAATTCAATGCCGTTCGGCGAGTCTCAAATAAAAATTTGGGCATCTTACTGTAAAAATATATACCATTAATGTAAAAAATAAACTCTAAATAAACTATGTTCACATCCAGAATCGAATCCTGGACTTCCGCACGAGAGTCCGACGTCTTACTAGGTGAGCTAAAGCGCCAGTGATGGCTTTTGTATCTGTAACATTTACATCCTTGATGACAGCTGAAACAACGTTCAAAGAACGGTTCGGAGCGAAAATGGCTATTTTGTTGCTAATTTGCAGGAAATATCTAGAAGAAAGTAGCTAAGGGTCCTCAGAAATGTAGCTAGGTTCATCACTAGGCGTTGGCACCATTGACTGCCTCTCTCTCAGCTGCTAAAGCTACTGATAGCAAATGCTACGGGCTATGCCTGAGCATGAACACGCATGAAGCAGCCTGCTCGACCTGAGCAGCTTTCTTTTTCTGTGATTTTACAGAAAAACAGGCAATCACAGTAAAAATGCCAGGGCTCATTCTGCAGGACCAGGGCATTGCAGGAGAATGTATGAAGAAGAAATTTATTATTTCTATACATGTTTTGGCTGTCAGACTTCCATAATGCCCCTTTAAGGTATCGGAATCAAAAACTAGGTATCGTTAAAGTAGTATAGATAAATATTTAATGTTACCCAGCCCTACTGGATGCTGATGGCAAAGCCATCGTGGAAAATCAATATGGCTTATTTACTTTTATTGTGTACTTGTTCCATCTCTGTGCTGGTGGACGAGCTAACACCACATTTTATAGCCCTCATCAGGGTGTCCCAGTATGATTCAGTTATCTACAGAAAAATAAAAGAATGTGCTACCAGTTTTACTGCTGAGTGTACGTATAGAAAAACGCTCACTTCACTGAAGGTATGTTGAAATTTACAAACAATTACTTTAATTATTTCATATGAACATTTTAATTAAAAGCTATTTAAAACTACACCAAGCTGCTACTTGCAGAGCTAACATGAAACACTACGAAATATATGTATGGTCACTTAACCAGGAACAGGAAATAAAAAAAACTTATATATCAATGTAGCTGTGTACAAAAACAATGCTGATAGTCACTATGCTCTTAAAAAAACACTTTACTCATAATTTTAATACATTTGCAATGGTGTCTTGTAGGAAAGAAATCGTTCTCTGGGGGAAAAAAGCTCTGTGCCTGTGCACCTGTTTCAGGAACTAAAATAAAGCCAGATCAGAGCTGAGAAGGCCACAGCAACATATTTCCAGATATTTGGACATATCTCCACTGACTGGACAACAGCAACGTAACTCGACCACTGACTCAGTTTGTTCTGCAACGCTGATGTTTTATCACCACAACAAACAAGCCTGGAGGAGTTCTGCCGTGTTGTGGAGTTGCTAATGCTAATGGTTAGTTTCTACTAGCCGAGACGTTCTCTGCTGTTTGCTGGATGCTAAACCATCAACAGCCTTCCCCGTAGTGAGCCAAGATGGAGGAGTCTATGAATGCTAAGTGACAGTTTGATGTAGATTTAGCTCGACACTAATGCATCGATTCCTCTAATTCTACTCTACTCTTCTCAACTCAGCCTTTCTTTATAGAAAGAAAAATAAACAATCTTTTATATACCGCCTCTCAAAATAAAAAATCAGGAGGCGCTTCACAAAAACAAAAAAATTTAAATATAGAAATTATTTTAAAAAATGAATAAACATATGTTTAAAATGAGAAAAATAAAAAAATTTGTGAATAAAAATGTAAGGAAAGGGAATGAGAAAATGAATAGGAAAGAGGGAAATCAGTGGATCCTGAGAAAGGCAGAATTGGTAGAAAGAGCAGAATAAGGAGAGGGTGATGACAAAGGTCACTCAAAAGCCAGCCTGAACAGGTGAGTTTTCAGCTGCTTTTTAAAGGAGACTACTGAGTCCACACTGACCTCAGGCTCAGGGGGAGAGAGTTTCAGAGTCTGGGGGCCACAGCAGCAACCTGCTGGGGGTGTAGGGACTGAAAAGATGGTGCTTGTCCATGTATATAATACATAGAAGAAGAAGCCCTTATGGACAGTGGATGTTCATTCCAAAGCTTAGGGCCTGCCACTGAAAAGGCTCTGTCATCTCTGGTCTTCAGATGTGATGTAGGGATCGAAAGCAAGTGTCCGAGTTGGGGCACGGGGCCAAAATTGGGCTGCCAGGTAAGGCAATGCCAATCCATTCAGAACCTTGAAGACCAGTAAGAGAAGTTTAAAACGAATTCTAAAAACAACGGGCAACCATTGTAACACACCCCAAATCAGGGTAACATGGTCCAACTTCTGCTTGCCCTAAAAACTTGGCTGCTGTGTTTTGCACAAGCTTCATTCCAACTATAGAACAGAACTACAATAGTCCAGGCACGCAGTGATAAAAGCATGAACTACCACCTCGAGATCACGTCTCGACAGGAGCGGTTTGACTGGAAACTTACGGTTGGCCAGATTAAACATGGCAGAATGTAAACAGTCATGGGTGGAGCTACTTTGGTGCTACTAACAGCAGCAAAGCAGTGTGTTAACTGTAACACTGTGAGGTCTTGCAGTAATACCACAAACCTCATTAGACATCTAAAAACATTGTGAAACAGATGCCACTCTTTGTCCTTTGGTGCTACGCCATCCAGGTAAATGGGTGAGAACATGGAGCTGTTAAAATGTTTAGTACGGTATCTGAACTCAAGAAAGTTAGGTTAGGATATCTCTAGGCTTTGGTTTTTGTGCTGTTATCCAAACAAGTCTTCTGTATTTTTAAAACAAAGACATCACATTTATTCAAATTTGAATTTAAAACACATGGGATGCAAAAGATAATGTTACAGTTATTAGCTGCATGGATTTTAGTTGTAGTTATATCAGACCCTGACATCCCGTACGTTTAATAAGCCCGTTTTGTCAGATGAGGTTTAATGTAGAGTTACTTGATTTAGAGCTGATTACATAAACCGAGTTATTAAAAAGTACAGTATTTCAAATAAAACTTTGATTAACTGGTAACACTTTACAATAATGGTCCCAAAAGTGGCTTAACTACTTAGTAACTAATGATAAACGAATCAGGATCTAATGATTTCCTAAGCTTTATAACCACCCTGTGGATTTATTAGCTAATGATTCCTTAATACTTACTTAATGGTTGGTAATTAGAAAAATGAATGTATACCTAATCACCCACTAATGATTCAATAATTATTACCTAAGCTATTACTCTAACAAATTTTAGCAGCAGATTATTCCTTAATGATTACGTAATGTTTGGTCATTTTTACTGAATCAGGAACTAATGACTAATCAGTGACTGACCTGCTGATGATTCATCATCTATTTCTCAATGATGATGAGCATTGTAGCTCTTTTCCAGTAATGGGGTCTGATCAGCTGGCTGGACCATGGTAGCCTTTTGGTAAAACCTTCTGTTGTTGTTTTGCTTAAACTCATCTTGCTCAGTAATAGCTCTGCAGGACATCATTTGGGGGGCTATGTTCCAGTCCACACTCCACATAGGTTAGTGGCAGTAATGTGGTAATCTCGTTGTTTGCCAACCGCCGTTACATTCTAGTAGAGGAAGAAGAAGAAGATGAGAGTAATCGATTGCATTTTAGGATATTGTTACCTTTATATGTGTTTAACTGTAAGAAATAATTGTGCTGAGATCATGGTCTTGATTTGGAAAAAGGGTAGAATGCCTTCTCCGGGTCAGGGATGAGGTCCTGGCCGAAGTGGAGGAGTTTAAGTATCTCGGGGAATTGTTCACGAGTGAGAGAAAGCTGGAGCACAAGATCGACAGGCAAATTGGTGCTGCATCTGCAGTGATGCAGGCGTTGTACTGGTCTGTCGTGGTGAAGAGAGAGCTGAGTCAAAAGGCGAAGCTCTCGATTTACGTTCCTACCCTCACATATGGTCACGAGCTTTGGGTAGTGATCGAAAGAACGAGATCGCGGATACAAGCGGCAAAAATGACTTTTCTTCATTTGGTGGCTGGACTCTCTCAGATAGGGTGAGAAGCTCGGTCATCCGGCAGGGGGCTCGGAGTAGACCTGCTGCTCCTCCATGTTGAAAGGAGCCAGTTGAGGTGGCTCGGGTATCTGGTCAGGATGCCTCCTGGACTTGGTGAGGTTTTCCGGGCACGTCCAACTGGGAGGAGACCCAAGGGAAGACCCAGGACTCGCTGGAGGGACTATTGGTGCTTACACATTGGCGACACTGTCGGGGTTTGGTCGGGCTGGATGGCGTGAGTTTGGTCTCAAACGGGCGGTGTTGTGTTCACATATAAATCTGAGGAACTTGTCAGAAATATGGAAATGCCCAAACCTCTGGGTGGCGTTTAATACGCGCAAAAAAGTCAGCGGTGTGCATGCGCCATGTTGCTTTTGGAGACTCTGAACCTCATTGTTTTATTAATTTGCTGTGTGTGTCCTCATAGTCTTGTACCACACACACACTGCTATCAATTAACCGTATTTGGGCACGCTACGTCCTCCGCACGTGAAGGGATTCCCTGCGTTCTACACGGGGAAAAAAAGAAAAGTTTGGTGTGAGACCAAGACACTGTCTGCTGAAGTGCAAAAGAACGAAACAAGCTGCAGAGGATATAAACACGCCTGGGACGGAGGAGAGGTTCCCGTCAGGAATAAATAAAAACGTTGTCTTGATCAATCGTATAGTAACAGCTTCTCATTTGCATTTTACATTTAAGGAGTTGTTGAGGGTCTGACCTCATGAGGAAATTACTATGCAGTGATTTTCTCCAAAATGACTGTGCTTAAATTGCTCTGAAAAGCAAATAACCACATCAGCGCCAAGAAACTTCATTTCCCATGATGCTTTGCACACGGAAGCATTGGGATGATGTCACCGCCTAGTACCAGAAACACGTTCTGCGCATGTGCGGGAAGCCGTGGAGCTTTTCCCGCGAACTAAGACCATAAATCTTCAGCAGAGACAAAGAAACCTCGTTCTTTTGCCCAGGATACCTGGCGGTAAGGACACGCTTGTCAACGCTCCGACAACTTGAGCACGCGGAAGCTCTAAGTGCCAAGTTGAGCCACGCAACCGCTGGAAACCACTCTTAACTCCATCGGGACCTGACTGGGAACGAGCGGAGCTCCATTCAGCTCTCAGAGACGCTGTAAGTTGTCAAACTCAGCACAAAAGAAACTTCGTTCTCTTTGTGTCCAGCCGTGGAGAAACACACGTGGAGCCAAACAACGGAGAAAGCATCAAACCGACGGATGACGCTGAAAACTGCGGAGAAAAACGGAGAACCGTCAAGTCATAACAGCGGGGGACGCCTCGCTCTTCTGGTGATCAGAAAACTCTTTTTTTTTTCTCTCCTTTTCTTCTCCCGTTTCCTCTATAGTCCAGAATAAGCAATAAAACCGCGCTATTGCTTAAAAAGTAGCTTCGTGTTTTCCTCTTTCGCTCCCAATTCGTCCTTCGGGTCATTTTGAAAGAATAAACTGCTTATTGATCATCGCTAATATCTTTAGTCGTCAGCTCTGGCCAGGCTGCCGACTCCTTTTAGATTAAATAATTTACAAGTGACCCTTTTGTTGTTTGTTAACTTTTGAAGTGTTTGAGTTAAGTTTTACTGTGATTCTAAGCCACTAAGTGTTCGGGAAAGTAGAAAACTTTACACATCCAGGTCTCCTGTTGAATGCGAGGGGAGGGGCAGAGCCCCACACACACTCACAGCTCCCTCCCCCCACCTACTCTGGGGAAACAAAGACCCATTCATCTCACACACACACACACACACTCACTCACACACACCACACAAACACCTTGAACATTATTTTGAATATACATTCTTTTAGTATATCACATGGTTATTATTCATTTATGCCACTGTTTATTCATTTGACAAATTGTTAATTAAACGTTATAAAATTCAGATTTTCGTCTCCAGTAGCTTTGTTGTGTCGAAGAGAAGTCTCTGCTCCAAGGATTCTACGAACTTCAAGAAAGACTGATAAGAGTTTTGGATTCAATTTTCCCCCGGTTAAAGGGGAATGGTGCCCCGTATATCTAAGAATATCTTAATTAATTAATAAATCAGTAAATATTCCCATATTTACAGAATTTATTGAAGAATCCAAAAGTAAGTTGAAGCTTACTAATTGTTCGCTCCTAATAACCCCAACAGAGTCGTTCTGGTTGGAGCAAATTTTACGGAGTCATTCTGTCTGGTTACCTTGACAACACGGCGCGTATAAGGGGGGTTCTTGTAGTTGTAAAATAGAATATGGACTGGCATCGGAGCCGGGCGGTTTGTCTGTTGCTCCACAGTGAGTCCCAAACCACGGCATAGCTCCAGAAGGATCTCCAGTCAGCGCGCTCACAGAAACTCGTTTACTCCTGAAGGCACGCTCTGAGAAATCCTTAATAACAACAAGAATATATATTTTCTATAGCAACTCAATCGAATCACAAGGTGTTTCACAAGGACATGATTAAAATAAACTTAGAAATAATACTACTAAATTCAAAATGAATAAAAAAATATTAAAAATGGGACAAATAAAAATTGTGATTACAAAAAACCCGAATTCCATTGTACAACGTCAGATTCCCGTTGGGTGTATTAGCACCAACTAGGTGACACAGGTGATATTAGCCTAAGTAACTATTTAATGGATAACATAATTTCTGGATGAGGAACACGTGGACGACTGAGACCTTCAGTCTTGTGGTTCTAACACTTGCGTGGTTGGAGGTTTTATTATATCTAGGAACATTTCCACAATCAAGAACAAAATGATTAATACCACACAATGCGTAAAATTGTTCATACGCACAAAATACACGCAGACCGTAAGTAAGTAAGTATGGTTGAACCGTAAATGTCCCCAAACAGAACTGGCAGCCAGCTCTGAGGACCGTCGTCCCACAGCTTGTTAGCCATTTCAAACGGATCTGGAACCTTTGCACTAAACATCGTTAGCTGTGAGCTGCAATTGTTTTGGTCTTCTGCACAAAGTTACATGATCTGAAATAGTCATACCTACTTCCCTAGGTTTCATTTTGTTAGTTTCAATCACAGTTCCACTGTTTTATTGCATAGTTAACAGAGAAATAACAATAAAGGCTTTGAATGTTGAATCTTGGATAACGGGTGCAGAAGCTCTTTTTACCCCCCAGCATTTTGCACATGCACACTATAACCTGCATGAAAATAATAACTTGCCTAGATCCCAAAAAATTATGGAGTTTTTTTTTTTTTTGTAAATGTCCTGTAACATTTTCGGCTCTAAATAATTTTTATTGTGGTGGACCAAGGGCGAAAAATGGCTGTTTGGATTGTAAAGCCTGCAGACTTCCTGCATTAGATGGGTTGGATTGATGGCGTCTGTCCCACACGGCGAAGCTGCTCAGTCGGCTTCACATCCAGACACTGTGCATCTTTAGACGTTGCTGAAACATCGTGATGGCAGCTTTTTGAGTCAATACCCTGTTATAGGATAAAATTGGTTTTACTTCAAGCGTTAGCCACAGGTAGTGATAGCCTGCCTATCTCATGCTCACTTTCACTTTTTCACCACCTCCAAACCTTCATGCAATGCAACAGTATTCCAATATTGGGTTTCTCAGCTAAACCAAGTAACTGATGCAGAGGGCTGATGATGCCTCAGTGCAAAAACGTAGCTCTTTGACATCTATAAAACTAATTCTGATTGTGAATGCTCAACATCCGTCACAATTCATCCGAGTTCCTCTAAATTAAAGCTGCTCAAACAAGCCATCGACAACAGGTAAGAGACTAACTGTCCACTAGGGCTGCTCGGTTATGGCAAAAATAATAATCACGATTATGGTGACTGAAATTGAGATCATGATTATTTAGGACGATTTTTCAAATTATGTTGATTTTATTTGTTTTTATTCAGTCATAAAATTGCTCAGGGCACAATCAGGACAAACATAAGAAACAAGATGATCACTAAAATAACTCCTGATTCCCAGTATAAAAAGGCCAATATACTTATAGCTCATAGTCTATGACCCAAGGGCTATAGACCTTGGTTTAACTAATTTAAGTCTAACCAGTACAGACCCAAATACCAATATCTTGCAAATACTGACAGCAAGAATTACACAGTGGCATTTATAACAAATAAACGCAAATAAATTGATGTTCACAAAATGCTGCATAACATTTATTGAGTCGTGTCAAGGTGCTGTAGGAGAGTGCACTAGCACCGTGTCCTCAGAGAGATTAGTTATTATTTATCAGCGGGAGGAACTTATTTCTACCTTATTTATAAACTATTTATTTACAAGACCATCAGTGAATGCAATAATTGTCCCAACCACAGCTGCGCCCCCACCCCCCAACCCAGTCTCAGCAATCGGGGCAAGCTGCACGTGTGTTTAGCGCGCCGCACGCGCACATTTAGCCATTTTTAGTGGCTCAGGAGTCCGCAGGTGCAGTGTGTGTGTCACTCACTCTGGTTACTCCAACAGGGAGCCGGTGTTCTGAGAATTTATCCTACCTGATAAACCGTCCTACCCGTTGTTACTGAGCATGTGCGCGCATGCGCACAACACAAAAGGGGAATGCTACTCCGCTGTCATATTTGCAGGAAAATAGATAAGTAGTAAGTATTAGTACTTTATTTCTTTGGTTAGGGTTAGGGTGAGGGATAGGGTTTGTGTCAGGTAAAACAACGTAAAATTCTACTACGGGTAGGACGTTTTGCCAAAGTAGGACGTTTTCTCAGAACACCGGCTCCGAGAGCCGTTTCTTTAGCAACTGACACATCACTACATCATTCCCTTTCCTAATGTTGTGAAGAACGGTCCGGAGCGCAAGCGGAGTGTTTAGCTAACCTGCAGGCAATGTCGACGATAGTTATCCAGAAAGTAGCTAAGGGTTACCAGAGATGTTTCTGAGGTGTTCGCTAGGTACTTTTAAGTTAAAAAAGCCACGAAGGGGGTCTGAAAAGCTGCTAGAAATAGCGTCAAAGTCGCCAAGTTGGCAACACTGTGGGAGAAGCGCTTCATTTGCAACTCAGGGCAGCGCAAGCGGGAGGAGCAAATAATCGGCTTGTTTTGTTTTTTATAATCGTTCAAAACTCAGATCGTAATCGTGATTAAAATTCGATTAATTGAGCAGCCCTACTGTCCACTCTTCCGCAGAAACTCACTTTGTAAGATCTGAACCATCTCTTAGAACACTAGATTTCTTGAGATCTCATGACAGAGGCAAAAAACATAAGAAAACACCTGAGAAAACAAAGTCCTGGCCTGAAACAACACAGATGAATTATTCATTTCAATAATAAAAGCTTTAGGGTGGCTTCGGTTTCCAGACCAGGGTTTCTGCTCCTGTTTTTAGGTTTTCTTGGAGTTTTGTTTTCATGCCTCATCGAACATCTGCTTGAACATGTGTGCTCGGTGCACTGGATTTTCTTTATTGCGTTTGGGGTCAAAACGCATCAATCACACAATTATCCAGTCTGACATCTTACACTTGGGTAAATGTGGAGAAAGTGCTGAAGTTATTTCTTGCCTGAAATTTGAGGCAAAACACATTTTCCTGGTTGTTTTTATTCTGTCACTAACCTGGCCCAACATCAGCCTCTGTTGGGGTGCAAAGCCCATCAGCTGCACATTCATGGTACTACACACAACCACTTCAGGCATGCAGTTATGCGGCCTCACGTAGTGTGGTCCGTTGGTGAGGTAGTTGATGGTCCACGCAGTCCCTCATCCTCAGCCATCTCCACTGCAGCAGAAGGTGAAGGTTGCAGGAGTGGACACTATTAGTAAAAAATATTAGTGCATGTGCAAAACCCAAATGCACATTTGTCTGTGTCCTTTAAGCCGTTTCTTTTTGGAAACTGAATTTTCTATTTTTACTCTTTACTCCACTTGCTGAGGTTACAATAATAGCCTATTGCCTTTGTGTATTTACCTGTATTATTTTCTCCTTTTCCCTAAGTGTGTTTGCTGCCTTAACGAGTGAATTCCCTCACTGTGGGGTCATAAAAGCCTATTCTATGATGTTAATGAGAGATGTTCCGATCACGTTTTTTTGCTCCAGGTCCGATTCTGAGTCATTTGATTGTAAGAAATAGCCGATACCGAGCCCTGATCCGATACTTTAGAAATCAGTAGTTTCTGCTCGTTCAGCAACAACAGACAGCTACAGTTCGTAAGCTCGACTCTCCCATATTCCAGTCAGATGACACAACTCTTTGGATGAGAAGCCAAACGCCTTCCAGAAACCAAAGAAGTCCAGTTGCCTCATTTGAACCCTTTTGGATTAGCATGAGCTGGATGACTGAGAACCTTCACCAGTGAAATGCAGCGCCACCTTATCCACCTCATTAAATGCCCCGTTTGCACACATCACACATGTTTATTACGCTCCCTCTGCTGTTCATTTGAAAATGCATCTAAATGACACGACATTTTCTCTCTTGAGAGTGTGCTCTGTGTTAGCTAACTGCTACATGTTAAGGTGCGTGAATTCCCAGACTACCTTAAATTGTGGGACTTAAGGTGTTGTTGTCTGTGAAACAAAGAATACTGATGTAGAGAAACTAGTTGAATTGAAAAATAAGCCATTGTTTTGGTTTTTTCGTTTGAAAATCTCTTTCTGAGGATGAAATAAAAAAATAATGTTTATTGTTTTATACGGTAAAATCCAAATTTTTCCCACGGATTCAGATTTCCTGAAAATCACGTGACCAGATCAGAGCATCCCTACCCTTTACAGGAGACTTCGGAGCTCTGAACGCACAACAAGGTCCATACATGGATTTTGTCCTCCTTTGTCATGTTTTACGTCGTGAGGAGATGGAAGCTGTCCTCTCATAGATGCTACGCAAAATAAGTTTTCACTGCAGCACCAACTTCCCAAACCCAGGACCCCTGCAGCGTTTGGTTTAAAAGAGGAACAGCAAGATGATGTTTGTCTGAGGTCTGTGTAAAATCCCCAAACACAAAGTCTCCTTGGGGCTAAACACACAAAGCATTAACTGTCAGCCTCAGAGTTCCTCTGCCTATCAAAACATCTCCAAGGACTATTTAGCTGTCAGCCACCTAACTACACCTCCCAGCCCCACTATTTTTAAACGAATTTGAGCAGAGCGGGTTTCTGACTGACATCACAGACTCCCTCTTTGCCTCCCACTGTCAGCATAAACACTTGCTCCTTTCATTTCCCAGGGATGTGCAGGTAAGTTGAAAGATAACATTACATTACAGTAAAAGCAGAAAATAGACTCAGGAAACAAAACAAAAAAACAAAAGAAAAAATAACCTCAAAGAGTATTTCTGGTAAGAGTAGCAGGAGAGGAAGTTTATGACTCCGTTTAGCTGCATTTTGACCCCTGGTGGATTTTAAAATGGCACATTTTGAGGGCAATTAATGGTAAATCCAGTGCTGCTGCTCCATTTGCTCAGCACCGGGTCTCATTAATGAGCGGGGTAATTCTTGAGCTGCAGCAGACAGACTCACTTTACTCAGATGTCTTGTTTAAAGCTCAGAAGTACAATTAGAGCTTTTAAAGTACCTTCATCACAAATCAACAACACAGCTGCACCTTTCAGTGAGACGCGGTTTAAATGCATCAAAGCTGCTGCAACACTACAACCATGCTGAGTGATAAATGCATCATGACCTCACAGACTTTAAATACTTCTGCAACTCTCTCTCCACACACACACACACACACACACACACACACACACACACACACACACACACACACACACACACACACACACACACACACACACACACACACACACACACACACACACACACACACACACACACAAACACACTACAAGCTCCAAGGACTGTATTGATAACGTGTCTAACACCACCAGATGAGGGTAATAAATAAAGTAAGCTGTAGTAGAAGGAGCAAACACCAACCCTGCTGAATACATTTCAACTTCCTGCAAAGGCGCAGCTTTTGTGAGACTGACAAATGTGAGATTACTTGAGAGAAAGCAGAGCGTGAAGCTGACGTATGTTTTGGTGGGAGGACAAAGGCTGTGTGTGTGTGTGTGTGTGTGTGTGTGTGGGAGAGAGAAACAGCAGCGTTACTGTTTGACAAATGCTTATTATCTTTTTCTTCCATTATTTGTGGTTAATTTGAATGTTTTTTGTCTTTATTCCATTAGTGCACGTGAAGACCGGCTTCACAGAAGGTCAAATTCGCCCCCAAAAATCTCGTCTTACACAGAGACGTGAAGACCAATCAAAACAGTGGGCTGGTTTTTCATATTTCATGCCTGATGTTCCATAGTTTCACCTCCTGAAGCTTTCAGGTATGCAAAGACAAACACGAGTTTCTTGAATCCGTTTGGACTCCCCTCTCGTTCTGAAGGCTTCATACACACAAGCCCTCTCAGATGACCTGCCTGAGAGGTCCAGCAGGACGGGTTGGCAGATGTGTCACGGGAACAATTCACCTTGCCATCTGTTTTTTCTGTGCTTCATCGCCAAATCCTTCCTCTTCCATTCTGCAATCAAGGACAGGATGAAATACAAGTCCCATTATGGGAAGGCAGCTAATAATCCATTATCAACTAGTCCCTTTGGCTACTGATCAATGCCTAGCAGGTGGTAGAAGGCCATTTCCTTCATTTAGGACTCTATTGTCCTCCTCCCGGTGACTCTCCCGTTTCCTCCTGCTCGTTAGAAACTGCAGCAGAACTTTTATCCAATATTCCATTTGAGATTAGGTTTAATTACTGCAGCATGGTCCCAGTGCTGCTTGGAAGAGTGTGTGTCAAATTCTTCTGGCTCCAAACAAAATGACACATGGTCTTCTCACTGCTTTCAAACAAATGCCATTGGTGTGAAACCTCCTGTAAAAGGCACATGCATTTGTCTGCATCCATATTGGTGACCTATACAGAACTGAGGATGTGAGCAGAATACAGGGCATAAAAGAGGGAAGGGAGACAAAAAAAAGTGGGTGGAAGTGTGTGTGTGTGTGTGTGTGTGTGTGTGTGTGTGTGTGTGTGTGTGTGTGTGTGTGTGTGTGTGTGTGTGTGTGTGTGTGTGTGTGTGTGTGTGTGTGTGTGTGTGTGTGTGTGTGTGTGTGTGTGTGTGAGGGAGGTGAGTGGATGCTATAACACCATGGATGAGTCATCGTGGTATTAAAAGAGAGGTTACAGATCAGTTAGGCTAAGCCCAGATTATCTACTCCTTAGATCAGAAATAAAATATGTCATTGCATTACAATCCAGGATCCAGTTAATCAGAAAACACATTTTATAGAGACGAAGCCTCTGCAGCTTGCAGACATCACGTGGCGTTATTAGTTCTACTCGGAAAGCGGCAGCTTTAAAAGATTTATCGGCTACGTCACGCACCGTATTTGGACTTCAAAGGTTTGACGAAGGACACAAGCTGACGCTGATAAACCTGCAGGTTAGAGAAGGTGCTCGTATTTCCTTCCAGTATGCAGCTCTAAATGACTTTCCCCCACTCCCAGCTGCAAAAAAGATTATTTTATGAAAATTGTGTATGCGATTCCCTGTCAACTGTTTCATAAAGCAGAAGGCAAACGTGTCTCCGTCATCTTCTGTTTTCAGTGAAGAAGGCTTGTTGACATCCGTTCCAATCAGCAAGGAGAAAAAATATAATCTCCCATCTTTATAAGGCGACAGCAGAGGTTTATTGAAATAAGAATGTGAAACGCGTGCATTTTCCACCTGAGAGGGTTCGCTGCTGGGGTGATAATATGGAGCGCGGATCAGAATCGTTTCCATCAATGCTGGCAGACGAAATGCAAACACAATCAAATCAGTCTGGCCCATACGTCGAGCCTACGCTCAAATGCCAATCTCGCTTCCCCTCATCATGTGTCTGATGAGAAATCATAGAGTGGGAGGATCTCCTAATCTATGCAAACACACTGTCAGGATTGATCTGTTCAGAGGGGATATTTCTTTATTAAGACTCGCCAGACGCTCACCTAGCCGACCCAGGAAAGACGCAGAGCTGGCCGAAGCCTCCAAAGCCGCCACAGCCCTAACAACTACTGTAGGCAGGTAATGAGAGCTGATAGACTCAAGGATGGATCAATACCGGACACTGAAACCAGGAGGAGAAGGACAGTTTGTGACAACTCTTTCATTTCCTCTTTTCAAAAGAGTTCCAGATAATAAAAAAAAGTGTGAGCCCTTTCATGTGAGAGCGCAGGGCGGGCTCCACGGCGTTGAGACAACACAATGGGGTGTAAACTGCAGCTGAACAGCAGACACAGTCAGATGGAGAGAGCCTTTTGTCTCTGCTGCACAGAATCAGACCCGACGATCCAGCCCGTCTGATTGAGAGCGAGGTCACGTCTGAAGCAGAGTCTTACCCACATGTCGTGTTCTCTACACTGAGTACTGAGCAGAGACCTCGCTGAAACATGGCTGCACTTCAGTACTGGGTCAATAATGACCTCAAACCCTCTCAGCTGTCTCTGGCGTTTGACTGATTGTGCCGGTGCTGAACACGGATGGAGTTTGCTGAGTCCTGTCTGTGCCGGGCCTGACTAGCTCATCCCCACAGGAGCAACGCCTCGGGTTTCCCCTCAAAGACCAGAGGATTTTAAACAGCAGCTCTGGCCGCGTGTGTTTTTATTTGATGCTCTTTATTAACAAGAGCCTGACACTAAATCATTAGGACTGAGGAAAATCTCCTGATCTCTTTGGAGATCTAACAGAAGAGAATAAAAGGATGCGTCGGCTGGATTATTGAGCTAGTTTCTCACAAAAAGCTGAGAAAAGATACACATTTTGGTTGTAACCAAAACCAAAGCTAAGGCTGTCACTAACAATGATTACTCTAAGGCGATGGTGGCACAGGAGTTAAGTGCTCGCCCCGTGATCGGAAGGTTGCAGGTTCGAGCCTCGCTCAGTCTGTCGCTGTCGTTGTGTCCTTGGGCAAGACACTTAACCGACGTTGGCTGCTGGTGGTGGTTGGAGGGACTGGTGGCGCCAGTGCTCGGCAGCCTCGCCTCTGTCAGTGCGCCCCAGGGCAGCTGTGGCTACATCGTAGCTCATCCCCACCAGTGTGTGAATGTGTGTGTGAATGGGTGAATGACTGATTGTGTTGTAAAGCGCCTTGGGGGGTACCAGGACTCTAGAAGGCGCTATATCAAATACAGGCCGTTTACCATTTACTCTATCTACTAACTAATCAATAGATTGTTCTGAATGATGAATATTTCTCCCCCCCCCCCCAAAAAAAAACCTCTTTAGTCAACTATTGCTCACCATAACATCTAATAAAAATTATTTAATTTATTTTCCTTATATAAAATTGCAGCTTCTGCAAGACAAACTCTATGTACATTTGTGAATAAAAAGTCTGAATCTTGTGAATGTTAAATCTGTCCACATCCTCTTTCAACTAATTTCAGTCATTATTGTAATGTGTTATTTTCTAATTCAGCTTTACCTCCACATTTATATGAGCTTGAATGGACACAGTAGTTTGTAGACACACAAGAAGCATTAATCAGCTGTTTAGTTCACACCTTCACAGACTGAAATGTTGCACAGACAGCTTAGGTCCACAGACAACTTTCTGTTGCATCAGTTTAACTTGATGGCTCCCCAAGACAGTCAGCATGGCTGCCTGCTCACGTATATCTCACAGAATGTAAACACAATGGTTTTTTTTCACTGGATAATTTGAGCTTGGGACTGGAGTGTTCGGGCCCCATGGCTTTCTGTGGAAAATGAGTTGCACGTGTGCACATTGATTTCAGAATCGTCCTTGTTTAAAACGAACGCTGAGAGTCCAGCTCGGTCCGGCCCCATCTCTGGTTTAAAGTAACCTATTGAGCTTGTTTGTGTTCTGGCAAAAAACTGTTATAGACACACAAATGTTTAAAACATCTTCTTGGTGACAGAATGGATTTTTATACGTTACTCTAAAACTGACCACTGTGTTTGTTCCACTAATTATTTTAGGCAACCACAGAACTTGGGCAGCAGAAGCTCAACAGGTTGTCCTGTAATCGGAAGGTTGCAGGTTCGATCCCGGCTCCGGACAGAGAATTCTGCTGTTGTGTCCTTGGGCAAGAATCTTAACCCACATTCGGAGGGACCGGTGGCGCCTGTGCTCTGCAGCCTCGCCTCTGTCAGTGCGCCCCAGGGCAGCTGTGGCTACATCGTAGCTCATCACCATCAGTGTGTGAATGTGTGTGTGAATGGATGAATGATACACTTTAGTGTAAAGCGCTTTGGAGTCCTTACTCTGAGAGGTGCTATACAAGTGCGGGTCCTTTATCATTTATTATTTAACTCCACAGCGCCACCTGTTGGGGCCCGGCCCCACTGGCCCCAATGCAGAAACAACACTGCTCCTGTAGACTAAATCGAGAAGAGTAATTTAAAAGAAGTTAATTTACATCTAATTAAGGACCCGTAAGACATGAGATTCCATAGTAAATATGAAATCAATGTTACGGACTGTTGGGTTATTTTAACCAGAAGACTGGAACTTTTAATTGCAGGGATTACGTAATACTTGTATTAAGTCAGAGGCAAGAGAAGAGAGAGTCCTTTAAAATGTTTAAGATGATTTATTTCTAAACAATTTAAACAATTTAAAACAAGACTAACTCTAACTCTAAGTGATGGATGGATCTGGTGTAAATGAGGCGTGAGATGAATGGTGTATGTGTGAGTGATGTTATGATCAGAACTCTCATATCCGGAGAAGCAAGTCTGAATGATGTTGTGATGTTTTGCTTCTAGCTATGATCGGAGTTTGATCGGAGTTTCATAAACACATGAGACGCCATATTGCCACTCCACACATACCCTTGATGAGACCTCCGTACAGATCCAGAATGCCAGGTCGTTGGATCCGCCTTTCGGTACCGGAGCCGGTGAAACAGCGTCAGCAGTACGACAGACTAGCCTTTGTATTGTCTCCAGGTAAAGGCGACAGGTGGTTCACAGCGTCAGATGGACCCCCGTTGGGTCAGTGAGTTCAGCTTTTATTCTGAAAGGAACCGTTGCTTGGTTGGTAAAATGTAACAGATTCTATCCAGCTTGTTGGTTCTTTGCTTAAAAAGGAAGTCTGGATGGCCGGTCCGATACGTCGCTTAGCGTGCGTTGAACTGTAGAGGACTCAGAGAACTGAACTAAGATGGCATGGGAACTGGTTTTATTAATCTAGATGTTTTGATTTTTGGTCGAATCAAAGTTGGCAGATGTATAAACACCACAGAGAATATGCCACGCTTCAGAAAGGATGGTTCTGATTGGATCAGTAACAGCAATGTCATGCATTTAAATTACGTGTAGTCAGCATGTCTAGTGCAGCTAAATTAAAGTCATATTACTCATTAAAGCATATTAATCATAACATTGTTACTTCACAGATCGGTCAACATTATATTATTGACAAACACTTTGTTTGATTAGCTTTATTAAAAATAGAGTTCTTTGATTTATTAAAAGGAAAGAGTCCTTCATCTTCTATCTTCTTTTGCTGGAAAGAAAGCAGTTTTAGAAGCAAATGCATGACCTTGAGGCAGTCTCATGCAGCTTAGTACTGTGTCAGAGGCATCTGTGGAGACAAGGTAAATAACCTTTGGAGGAATAGCTCCTTCATCTCGTTACAGTAATAAATCAGACCCTGAAACTCAGACAAAAACCTTGTGAACTTTTAGATTTTAAGAGGATTTTACATGAAATGCATTTTTTACATTAATATTCCTCAAGTTTATGACATAAAAATGAACCCACATCATTCGATCATCCTATCTGGGCGTGTTTTCATGCTCCTTATTCCTTTTTTCTCTACGTTGACATGGGGCAGCTTGTGGTGTGACAGAAGCACTGGTTGCCTGGCAACAGGTCCAAGTTTAGAGTCCAGTGTGACTGTGACAACCCCAGTGATATGACAGCTTGACAAGCCTACGTGGCACACACGTACACACACACACACACACACACACACACACACACACACACACATACACACACACACACACACACACACACACACACACACACACACACACACACGCACCTTACATGTTTCTTGCTGAACTGAGGATTAGACCAAACTGTCACTAAACTCCTCAGGGCAGTGCTGACATTAAACAGCACAAATGTTTGAGAGATCGATGGGAGTGCAGCCACACCTCTGGACAGCCACATGCTCCCCACAGCTGCACAGGTCTACATATGAAACATTCATATTCAAAGGCAGCAGGCTATGAAGAAGCCTTGAACTTCACAGCTTTCTAAAGATGGAGCCCTCCGTCGATGTCACAGAGGTCCGACACAGCCAGCATGCCACATCATAGTCAGATGAACGCTGACTGTAACAGCTCATAAGAACAAATGGAAAATTGCCTCATCTTTAAATACTTGCAGAGCAATGTTGCATTTGTAATGTGGTGTCCCCATGAACTCAGCAGGTTATGGGCCACATCACCTTGCTTTGATATTTGCAGCCACACTCTGCAGGTCGGCATTTAGGAGCGGCCTCCATTCAATTCAATTCAAAAGTTTATTCCTACAGCGCCAAATCACGAAAAGAGTCGTCTCAAGGAACTTCACATAGTAAACATTCCAATACAGGTCATTTTATTAAGTAAATCAGTAAAAAGTTTCCTATTAAAGGAATCCAGAAAATTGCATCAAGTCACTGACTGGTGTCAGTAACACTGGCAAAGCTGTACAAGGTTGTACTCAATCAATCAATCAATCATCAATCAATCAATCAAAGCATTATTTATAAAGTGCCTTCCACGACCCTGTCAGGAAGCCCAAGGTGCTGAACATGGTACATGAGAAATGTGAAACATGATGAATAAATCAAAAATAACAGCAATTCAAATAGTGCAAAAAAGGTAAAACACTGAAGTAGAAGACAAATTGGTAAAACAAGGGATAAAGAGACCAATGAAAACAGGGAAATAAAATCAACATAAAAGAGGGCCAAATTCAAACACGTTCAGGGAACGCCAAGCGGAGGAGGTGGGTTTTTAGGCGACTCAAAGACTGGCAGAGATGGGGACAGCCTAACTGAGGGTGGCAACTGGTTCCAAAGTGACGGTGCTAGGACTGAGAAAGCCCGGTCCCCGTGAGTACGACACTTAGAACGAGGGACAGCAGCCCTTGGTCAGAGGACCGCAGAGCGCGTGATGGGGAATGTCTGTTAAGGAGTGCGGCTAGATAGGGGGAGCACCACCCTGGAAAAAAATTGTAAACAAAGATGATGAGTTTAAATTATGAACGATAACAGACCGGAAGCCAGTGCAGGGAGGCCAGAACCGGACTGATGTGGTCCCGTTTCCTGGTCCCAGTAAGGAACCTGGCTGCGTTGTTCTGCACAACCTGTAAGCGATGCAGTGATGACTGACACAACCCTGCATATAGAGAGTTGCAGTAATCAAGCCTAGAATTTACAAAAGCATGGAGTACCCGCTCCAGGTGGGCTCTCAACAGCATAGGCTTGATTTTTGCAAGGCGTCTCAAATGAAAGAAACTGGACCGGATCACAGAGTTGATGTGAGCATCAAATTTAAGTCCAGCGTCAATTTTCACCCCCAGACTGGTGACAACTGGTTTTGAGTAGGTATAAAGAGGGCCAAGATCAACATAACGACCCACAGCCCTGCTATTGGGGAGAAAAACAATGAGCTCAGTCTTTCCCTCATTCAGATGCAGATAGTTGGCCATTAGCTAAGACTTTACCTCGTTAAGACAGGACACAAAGGACTGGATAGAGACCTTTCTCCTGATACAATGGAGAGTAAATCTGGCAATCATCAGCATAGAGATGGAAGGCCATGTTTACGAAAGGCTGACCCCAGAGGAAGCAGATGAATTGCAAACAAAAGAGGACCAAGGATTGATCTCTGCGGGACCCCCCAGCGGAGCCCCTCCCAAGAAGAAAAAACATCACCCAGTTTAACACAGAATGTCCTGTTGTGGAGATCAAGCCCCCACAATGCGGCTAAAAATTTAGCCCAACCCGGAAGTACCAAAAATTGCAGTTCCACCCTCATCCGCTGGGGGCTGGTGTCAGAAGCGAGCAAATCCTCATTGACTCCCATGTTAAAAATACCAATTTCACAGCAGAAATAAACATGTTTACAGCCTGGTACCAAAACATGTTTTTGGTTTAAATTATCTAGTTTACACTCATGACAACTCTGAGGGGGGTGAATTTTTTTCTCACTCTTTAGTTTAAGTGTATTAAAAGCCTAAAATTCTGTATAATTAATGAGCATCATACCCACGTGACCGCCTCCTAAGACCCACGTGACCACAGAGCTAGCTCCGTGGAAAGGCCTCAGTAGAGCCTCGGCCTTGCTTGGAAACTGCTCCGGGATGTTGAGTCTCTGTGTTTGTGTATTGTTTTTTGGATATTATTGGTGCAATTGTTGGACAAAATGACTTGCTGTGGCATTAATTGCACTAATAGAGCGTCCCAAGGAGTCTCCACTTCATTTTTTTCGGTAAGTAAAATTATATTTATGTATTTTAGGTCACTGCCGAGCTGAGCTTAGATTTTAACATGTACTGTTTAACCATGAAATGTAAATGTAATAGGGTAAAACCCAGTGCATTTAACATAATGCTGCACTTTAGAGAATGGGTTGAAATATAACATGTTGGTGGAGCTGGGTTCTGACTATCGGCTTGTGGAGCTCTCGGGAGACCGATGTTTTCCACCCGGTTCTCCCCTCCCTGCAACTCGGCGCATCTCTGTCTGATCGTGGCTTCTGTCTGCTGCGCGGGCTGCCAGCTTTTAGCAGCTTTCGGGAGACCTCTGTGTTCCACCCGGTATTACCCACCGGTCAGCCCAGCGTATCTCTGACTCAGAAGCTCTGGTGTTGTGCACAGTTAACTCCGGTTTTAGCTAGGTTGCTACCTACAATTAGCTTGGCTCCCACCTCCGCGTTAGCTTCAGGTTAGCTTGTAGCTAGTTTGACTGGGTGTCGTCAGTTGATCCCAGCCTTACAGCCACACCCTCAGTTCCACCTCTCTTCCCTTTTGTGGAATTGTCTGGGCTTAACGGAACCTGTGACACAGTCAAAATGGCGGTGGTGGCCACCTCCCATTTTTCTTCAAAAATGTGTTATTGGAGCCTATGGAAATGAATTGTCCAGTATATATGTCGATGGTGGAGATACGATCTAATCCAATCCGGAGCAGACCCTTTGATCCCAACCCATCGTTCCAAGCGATCAAGTAGAATCGCTTGGTCAACTGTGTCAAAAGCTGCGGTCAGATCTAACAACAGAAGCACCACAGATGTACCCTGATCAAGTGATAGATATCATTTAAGACCCTCAGTAGAGCTGACTCTGTGCTATGGCCAGACCTGAACCCTGATTGGAAAGCCCCTAACAGATCAGAGTCAGCTAAATGTGAGACCAGCTGCTGATACAGAAATTTCTCAAGCAGTTTTGATGTAAAAGACAGGGTAGAGATAGGCCTGTAATTTTTGATCACAGAGACATCAGCACCAGGTTTCTTCAGGGTCGGCCGAATAACTGCTGCTTTCAAAGCAGCTGGGAGGAACTGGAACAGGGTCAATAGAGTTACCAGAAATAGCTGCTCTAATGCCCGATACTTTATGAAGAAAGAATTTGTGAAAATCTTCAGAGTTTCCAGCAGCTGTAGGAGACATGCAGCTAGGCTCCTGATACACCAGAACTGAGTTCAGTGTTTTGTAGAGAATCTTGGGATTCTAAAGAGTTTGTTTCGATGATGTCTGCAAAATAGGCCATTCTAGCAACCCTCACTGCATCCTGATAAGCAACCAGAGATGCTCTGAACAACTCACACAACACCTGTAGGCCATCCTTTTTCCACTTTCTCTCAAAGGGTCTACACGCCCGCCTACAAGCCCGAGTGACATCAGAGAGCCAAGGCTCCCTCCTAAGCCTAGACTTGCAAAGCTTGAGAGGGAAAACCACGTCCAGGACCTGATTACAAAGTAAATCAAAGTGTTGTCAATAGTGATCAATGTTAGATGGATCTGGGTTAAAGGTCTCTAACCTTACAGACATACAGTCCACAAACTTTGTGACAGTTTCTGCATCCAGGGCTCTGAACCTAGTAGCTGGAGCTTCACACACAGGGACAGGACATGGCAACGTAACATCACAGAGTATTGGAGAGTGGTCAGAGAACACATGAGGCAAAGTCACAAGGTTCATGACAGGGAGACCAAAAGAGAGAACCAGGTCCAGGGTGTGACCCCTGGCATGAGTTGGGGACGATACCCATTGAGTCAAATTGAATGAATCTGGTAAACTCAAAAAACCTTTAGCAAGCACATTGTCAGGACAGCAGATATGGATGTTAAAATCACCAAAAAATAGGACACAGTCATATTTTATGATGCAGTCTGCCACAAGATCATAGAAATGATTTAGGAAGTCTGTCTTTGGAGGGCGATAAAGCAGCATGACGAGCAGGCGGGGGGAGATGCACTGTTCAAAAGAAGAAAATTACATGGTGGGTGTAAGCTGTTTACAGGGAAAGCTGGACTTTGGAACAACAACCAGCCCTCCACCTCTGCCCCGCGATGTAGGGATATTAAAACAGGAGCAGCCAGGTGGTACCAGCTCCAACTGGGCGCTTGAGTCACCTAACGGGATCCAGGACTCACAGATGCAAAGAAAACTCAAGTCATGTTGAATGAAAAAATCCCAAAGAATAAAAGTTTTGTTCTGCACAGACCTGGCATTGACCAGCCCAAATCGGGTCTGCGGCAGGGCCGCAGCACCGGGATCGCGCACGGGCCCAGTCTCCTCCAACACTGAGCCCGTAACCAAGCGTAGATTCTCCTGGCAAACCCCAGTCTGGCGAGGTCCTCGAGCTGATTGACCGTGGCGTGGTGCCAGCTCACCCTCAAAGCCGGCCAAGTTCACTAGGTAGGGCGCAGAGTAATCCACAAGACATCTCGGAACCACCGGGTCACAAGCTGGGCCGAATCGGACCAGTCGCTTCTTCAGGGATCCAGCAAGTCCAGCCCGACGTCTCACGCACCAGCTAACTCGCTTTCCCCGTCTTCTACGATGCTTTCTTCTCGAGCTGGGGTGGACAGAAGGCCGACACATCATGGCTTGGGGAGAGAGAGCACACGGGCAGTCCAAGCAACAACGCCATCCTTGAGGTTCCCAGCGCGCAGCGCCCGCTACAGCAACAGGAGGACAAAGCCTCAGCAGCGCATCTCGATCATAAGTCACCAGAGAATCCACACCGTTCAAAAAAGCATCAGAGACAACAAAAATATGTAAAAGCCAATAAAACACCAATAAAAGCCAATAAAACGCAAGGTTCCATTGCGTAAAGAGGACGAGCAGCTCGCTGCGTGCACCCGCGCGAGCGCCATCTGAACTCTCAAGCAAGATATTTGTACTCAGTACAAAGAACAAATATAATTGAGACAAAAAGACACACTGCATCTCACAGTCAATCACTGCATGAATAAGCCTGACATAATTATAACACCAGTTCTAGAACTGCAAGTAGTTATGAACGGGCGTCGGAGGATGGATTGAGACATGATGTCCCAGATGTGTGCAACTAGATTCAAGTCTAGTGAACAGGTCCATAGCATCAATGCCTCCATCCTGACCAAACTGGTCATTCTGGAAGATTTTGCAGGCAGCAGAACATTCTCCATGGCATCTTCAGACTCTGTCACATCTGTTACATGTGCTCAGTGTGAATGTGCTTTCATCTGCAAAGAGCACAGGGCACCAGTGGCCAGTGTTGTGCCCGAACACGTTCACTGAATGATCATTTGTGAACTCTATCTTCTTTTTTTTTTCGTGAATGTTAACTGAACTCGTTTTTATTTTGCCTGACGAACGTTGAAGTGAGTGCGTTTGTTCGTTCTGGCATGCGCGAACAGCTTTATGAATGCGTTCTTTCACCATTTAAGCTCCAGATCTCCACGAACTAAAGCCTAGCTAAAACATCCTGTTAACCATAGAGCTTATAAAATGTAGAACCCGCAAAGGGGCCGCCATAGGTAGTAGCGTTCTGTGCGGCATCTACTCTTCTCTGCCTATGCTGTGTGGAGGATGAATGCCACGGTGCGTTCCTTTTGCCTTGGAAGAAATACAACTGTACATAACATTGATTTCAGATGTACCCTTAAAAGTTTATCTTGTAAAATAAACACATTTCCACCTCAGCTATCATTTTTATAAGGAGCTGCTATATTGAACCTCAAAGTTGAATTAAAAAATATTTGGTCATTTCAACCATGTTCTCAATGAACCCAAAAAACTCATTAATATCAAAGCTGAAAGTTTTTGGAAGTAGTTTAGTTTGTTTTTAGTTTTAGCTATTTTAGGGGGATATCTGTGTGTGCAGGTGACTATTACTGTGCATTATTATTAGGCAACTTAACAAAAAACAAATATATACCCATTTCAATTATTTATTTTTACCAGTGAAACCAATATAACATCTCCACATTCCCAAATATACATTTCTGACATTCAAAAACAATACAAAAACAAATCAGCGACCAATATAGCCACCTTTCTTTGCAAGGACACTCAAAAGCCTGCCATCCATGGATTCTGTCAGTGTTTTGATCTGTTCACCATCAACATTGCGTGCAGCAGCAACCACAGCCTCCCAGACACTGTTCAGAGAGGTGTACTGTTTTCCCTCCTTGTAAATCTCACATTTGATGATGGATCACAGGTTCTCAATGGGGTTCAGATCAGGTGAACAAGGAGGCCATGACATTAGTTTTTCTTCTTTTATACCCTTTCTTGCCAGCCACGCTGTGGAGTACTTGGACGCGTGTGATGGAGTATTGTCCTGCAAGAAAACCATGCTTTTCTTGAAGGATGCAGACTTCTTCCTGTACCACTGCTTGAAGAAGGTGTCTTCCAGAAACTGGCAGTAGGACTGGGAGTTGAGCTTGACTCCATCCTCAACCCAAAAATGCCCCACAAGCTCATCTTTGATGATACCAGCCCAAACCAGTACTCCACCTCCACCTTGCTGGCGTCTGAGTCGGACTGGAGCTCTCTGCCCTTTACCAATCCAGCCACGGGCCCATCCATCTGGCTCATCAAGACTCACTCCCATTTCATCAGTCCATAAAACCTTAGAAAAATCAGGCTTGAGATATTTCTTGGCCCAGTCTTGACGTTTCAGCGTGTGTGTCTTGTTCAGTGGTGGTTGTCTTTC
Source organism: Nothobranchius furzeri (assembly GCF_043380555.1). NCBI lineage: Eukaryota > Metazoa > Chordata > Actinopteri > Cyprinodontiformes > Nothobranchiidae > Nothobranchius > Nothobranchius furzeri. The sequence goes on along the minus strand of NC_091741.1, from coordinate 102,885,615 downwards.
AGCCTTTCTTACCATGGCCATGTCTCTGAGTATTGCACACCTTGTGCTTTTGGGCACTCCAGTGATGTTGCAGCTCTGAAATATGGCCAAACTGGTGGTAGGTGGCATCTTGGCAGCTGCACGCTTGACTTTTCTCAGTTCATGGGCAGTTATTTTGGGCCTTGGTTTGTCCACACGCTTCTTGCGACCCTGTTGACTATTTTGAATGAAACGCTTGATTGTTCGATGATCACGCTTCAGAAGCTTTGCCATTTTAAGACTGCTGCATCCCTCTGCAAGATATCTCACTGTTTTTGACTTTTCTGAGCCTGTCAAGTCCTTCTTTTGACCCATTTTGCCAAAGGAAAGGAAGTTGCCTAATAATTATGTACACCTGATTTAGGGTGTTGATGTCATTAGACCACACCCCTTCTCATTACAGAGATGCACATCACCTAATATTCTTAACTGGTAGTAGGCATTTGAGCCTATACAGCTTGGAGTAAGACAACATGCATGAAGAGGATGATGTGGACAAAATACTCATTTGCCTAATAATTCTGCACTCCCTGTAGAATGAACCGGGGGGGGGGGGGGGGGGGGGGGCTGGACCTGAAAACACCAGTCATAGTTGCACTGGGACTGATTGTTGCTCTCAAGTCCTATATTTTTTTTTCTTTTTTTTTGACCAAACAAGTTAGAAAATTAACAGAATTTGAGAGGTTCCTTAATTTGAAGATTATATATATATATATATATATATATATATATATATATATTAGGGCTGGGCGATATGGCCTAAAATAAATATCACGATATATTGAGGATTTCACCTCGATAACGATAAATGGACGAAAACTACAGGTATATGCAGAAACAAAAGTTGTCCACTAGATGGGGCTGCTACTTTTTTACGTGACTCAAGGTGGTACAGCTTCTTAAAGGGACATGAATGTAGCCAACCTACAAACTTTTTTTCATTTATTTATTATCAAATGAATTGACATGGGAAAAATTATCTTCTCAAGAGCCAGAAATTTCGATAACAATGAACGTTCCATTTATTGCCCAGCCCTAACCTGAGCCCTGTGTGTGGGTTGTATACTCCGTCTCATGCTACCACTAGGTTGAAAGCACCACCAGCCATCAAAAGTGACCAAAACAAAACAAGCCAGAAAAAGTGTAGCTCAGCTCAGCGATTGCTGCTGTAATCATTTCAAAATAAAACTGCCATGGCAGGATGCAGAATCACACCAAAATGCACTTATCTGCCTGGAAAAGCACTGTGTGATGGTTAGGAAACTTACCACAGAAAATACTACTACGTAATGATTTAGTTAAGATGCACATCAGTTAAAAAGTAAAACATTGCTTTAATTATTCCAAAATACAAAAATCTTAATTTTGAAATCCTGAAAATACTGACTATCCCTACATCTGTACATATATCCGAATCAGAGTCAGAAGGGTTTTATTGCCATATGTGCGAGAATCACAACATTAGCTAACTGCTGCGGTACTTACTAACCTTAACCCTAACCCAAACCCAAAAAAGGAAGACAAAAATAAGAGATAAGAAAGTAAGGAAGTAAGAATATAATCATGATAAAATAAAGCGGCAATACTTAAGAGAAATGGCTACAGTGTAGGTACTAATCAGAGCGGATCAGTCCAGGTACAAACACAACACCGGGTCATGTGACTGGAACCACGCGACTGGAGTGGGCAGCCTTAGGAATGTCATTCAAGAGTCCAACAGCAGGGGGGAAGAAACTGTTCTTGTGGCGGGAGGTTCTGGTCCAACTGGATCAGATCCTCTCGCCAGGTGGGAGGGAGGTGATCTGGCTTCACCATTAATGGCAGCCATGTTTAAACAACACAAAGGTAAACATCCGCATCAAATTCCCCGAATCTAATGACTCAGTTCTAGTTTTTGGGTCTTGAAGATAATTTTTATTAGAAGAACAGAAACAGTCGGGGGGTCACATTTTCTCCCTCAACATTTGCATTTAACCAGGGTTTAGTGTTTGGTGTCAGTGGCATTTATGGTCTGATGTAATATTCAGATAAAAGGGAAACTGTTAAAAGATAAATAGTCTGGTAAGATTTCACAATACTTTATTTTTTGTACATTTTTGTAATGTCTCGTTAGCAAAAATATCCCTGTGTGTGTAATTATTCTTTGTTAGCACGAAAACTTCTAGAACTGTAACTCGGTTCACATCTGTACCTGTTCACCTTCAACGTATTTAACAGAAACTAACCTACTGCATTTATATAAGAACCCTTTGATTCATTTAGGATTTAACCCCCCCCCCACCACCACCACCAAAAAAAAAACCCACTGCTGTGGATATATTTTGAAATTCTCTAATATTTATACAAAAGGCAAATCACAGATTTAACACTTTAAAGTACTCATCTAAAATTTGTAGTGGCAAAAAAAGAACCTAAACAAAGCAAACGGCCCATTTAAGAAACCAGCATCTGGGAATAATCGAACATTCGGATCCTCACCCAGGAAGCCGTGCTTAAAGATGGGCAGAGCTAAGCTTCCCTTCACAGCTTTTACCAGTACGAATTCGAAAACACAATCTGAAGCTCAGCTGGCCTTTTCAGACTTCAAGGAGCCACTTTAAAGTTTCTGGAGGGCTTGAATTATTTTCAATTTCAGTTGCACTTATTTTAATTAATTATCTCTCCTTTCTGCTGCCAGAACCGCACTCTCTCTGTTCTTGTTGGGTTTTTCTTTCAGGTCACAAGCAGCAGCTTACAGACGTTTACACATGCAGACTCATGCATGTGGTAGAAAAACGATGCACATCTAATCTAAAACAACACAACAATGAGGTTTTCCTGGATGTGTAAGAGGGATGCAGATTTTAGTCTTTAAACATCTTAATAACCTTAATCTGAATTTTTAAACAAACAACAGCAGGAAGGAAAATCAGCTTTAATCACCACCAAGTGTGGCGATGCAGATCTGCTTAGTTCAGAGCTTCGAAGACAACCTTTGTCAAGTTCTGAGTCTCTTTCATTGCCACCGTTTACGGAAGTCTGACTCCAAAACAACTCGAGCATCCAGAGGCGAGCCTCGCTCACGAGATAAAACCAAAACAACAGAAAGCTGAGCGACGATGAGGTTGTTATGAACGACAAGCGCTAGAACTCTGCTCCCCTTTCAACTACAGTCAAAGTGACACAGTCTGAAGAAAACTCATGCATTTCTAAGGTTCTGCAGTATAAAAACGATCAACTGAAAGCTAAGACTCTTCTAATCTCTGTATTGTGTGTGAACAGAAGGTGAATTATCTTTTTATGGATAATAGCTGTTTCACATTATTCTATTTTTAAGGGTTTTCATCTGCGTGTGCACATATGTGAGATCCTGCTATCCTGGAAAAAAACCCTCATTTCCACATTTCTCCTCTCCAATCGCTCGTCAGGCTGTGAATGGGTGGTCTGAATGTGCAGATCGCCTCTGAATCACACATTATCAGTGACATACGTGTTCATGACACTGATGGTGGAGGCGCAGGAGGGTGGGAGGACACAAAATAACAGAGCAAAACGAAAACAGGTCTCCAAGGTGACTGAGGAGATTTCTGCGGCTGAAACCAACGTGCTTATTAAGAGCGTGGCAGGCTAAATAGGCTGGAGGATGAGCTGGCAGTCTGATGGAGCACAGTAATCACCGGCAATTTGCAAACCTACGTTTCAACACACAAACTTTCCATAACGTCTCTGGGAAGGGTCAGGGTCTGTCGTCATGAGATTTTATTATCGGGCAGACGGTTTGCTTTCTACCTGTGGCTGGGTCCACATCTCGCTCGATCAAGTGGTCGTCTTGGTGAACCCACTCGCCGTTGCATTTGAAGTAGATCTGTGTGGCCGGGGTCGAGCGGCAGGTCAGCGTGACTGGCTTGTTCTTCACGATGTACTCGTCCTCCGGCTCCACCAGGAAGCGAGGTAACAGGTCTGAGAATGCGACAGGAATCGCTGCAGTGGCGGTGTGCTCTGAACCTGGGAGAAAAACAAATAAACAGGGTATTTTAAAGAGCAGCTGAATAAAATGTTATGTTCTTAAAAAGCTTTTACTGCCACCAAGGCAAGGAGAGGGCGCTCGCTGCAGAACCACAAAGGCGCAGCTCCACCTTTGTGGTTCTGCAGCGAGCGCTACTTGAAGACAAGGGCCTACCAAGTCCCTGGTCTGCCCTCAAAGCAGCAGAAGATGGAGAGGTGGGTGATAGACCAAGACTGGTTTAGCTCATGTCAACATACGAGGCCTTTGAACAAAGAAAAGATGTGAGCGGGTTGCCGGTGGTCCTTGTAGATGCTGTGCTATGAACTGGATCTGGTTTGTAACACGAAGTGAAGAACGGAGTGAGGAAATGGAGGATTTTGAAATGTTTAAGCGTTGGTCGGCACCAGCGACTGAATCTAAACGGTTCCCAAATGGGTGTTGAAAGGCTTCTGAGGGACGAGGGCTCTCCTCGACCTAATCTACCACCGCGCCCTCTAAAAGCCGCTGTACGGTTAGTTATCGCTCATTTATCGTTGTCGATAAACTGCTCAGTGTATCGTAATATTGATTTGAGACCGTGTCGCCCAGAACTAGGATCTATTTGATGCAGAGCTAGCACAGACAAATCTTGGCTTGTGTGCTTCTGGTGGGGTCAGAGAGGCCAGCAGAGTCCAGCTCTTCATCACAGCCCTTTTAACATCAACGCTGATGGACCAGCAGCCACACATCCTCAGTGACCAGAACACTTGACACAGTTCTACTGCTCTGCAGCCAAGAGACCAACCCTCTCCACGCGAAGCACAGCGGAGCAAAACGGGTCCCAGAATAAAGATAAGTGACAGCCCATTTTCTACAAATCACCTCCTATAAACTCCAGATGTTATTAATTACTTAAGATTCCCGTCTGACAAACAGGATGTGCAGGAAGAGCAGAGAAGAAGTACTGTTGCTGAGCGGGGAAAGCAGGACGATCTTTCTTCGCTTGGAAAATTTGGCACAATTTACAACAGACTCCTGCACCGCCTGAAAAATGTGCAAAACAAACACCGAACGACACGAAATAGCCTACAGCGCACGCATCCTTCCTAGATGAACATGGGTTCTCTTTCTCTAAACGTATTAGGCGTGTGTGAGAGATAGTGAGTGGACGTGGATCAGAGCAGAAAGAGGAAAATAACCTCTTTACACAGCAGACACTCGAGGGAGATCGGTAAATCCCAAAACAAAACCCCTTTAAAAGGAGTGTAATATTAATTTACTGCCCTGAATCCAATATGGCTGACGGACCAGACATTTACAACCTTCTCCATCACCCCCTGTGCAGCAGGAGAGGAAAGGGAGTCCACATCTCTCATAATGAAACGGCAACACTCACACTGACCTTTCTCTCTGCTCATCCTCCGCCCCTCCCCCGGCCTTAGGTCCACAGCTGATTGAAACCCAGGCAGAGGAGGATATTCATTTATCTTAAAAACAACAACATGCGACCATTTTATTTTCTGTTCTGTGTTTTATCCTTGTGCTGAGTTGCTAATTAATCAGGAGGAGATCCGGTGAGGTGCGCCGCCGCCGCCGCTGAACACAACAATGTCTCGTGTACGTGTTTAACTCTTAATGAAAACTAAATGTTCTGTGTCCAATGAGCAACGTACATCACTGCTGGCACTTTCGCTTATTTTTCACACGAGCAGGAAAACATGGCAGCTCTCTGCATGACAACACAATGGTCTGACATTATT
>NC_091741.1:102847373-102874873 GCF_043380555.1 Nothobranchius furzeri | reverse complement strand
TTGTGCGACTAACAACACCAGAGTGAGACAGCTTCAACACAGACTTTTGTAAGTGGTAGTATGGTCAGATGTGTGATGCTGAATCCTTAATGGCTCAAGTCTAAACTGAAATGAATAATCTCCTCTATGGCGTTAATGTCACAGCTTTGTCTGCCTCCACTTACTGACGGTCATGCTTTGGGGCTACATCAGCCTGAACCAATCAGCTCTGCACGGCAGGAGCCAATCTCAGCCTGTGACTTTCTAACAAACTCATTAGGCTGCCCTATAAATTAGTAATTAACTTTTTACTCCTATTACATGTATGTCATCATCATCAATTATACATTTTACGGTATTTTACAAGATTAAGAGAGTGCTTAGAGTTGTGGACATTTATGACACACTCAGAACTCTCATACAGACGAAGAGCTAAATATGGACATTTTTAAACTACACTTAAATGTAGACTATACACAACATCTGGTCTGTATGATGTATAGATTGTTTAGTTGAAGTTTTACAGTGTTTTAAAATTATTTTGTGACTCCTATCTTTTTCTTCCTCTTCCTGTGAGACTGATGAGGTGGCGCCACAGTGCCCCCATGCACGGGCCGCCACTGACAAAATTACAACTACCGTAAATCCTCTAATACTGGCCTGTACTCCATTACCAGCCGGGTCTCCTACATTAGCCGGCCTCGCTGTCAGCGGGGGTAAATAAAGGTCGGTCTCTATTAGTGTTATTACAGTATTGTTAGAAACAACGTTTTTTTTTCTTTTCACGATAGGCATCAACATTACCGGTACGTCCACGGGGAGGGGTCAAATCGGTTTCACACGACGTTGCATCCATGTCACCAACTGCTGAGCTGGGTCAGGAGGTAGCTGTTGCAGCACAGAACCTTATTTACTTTGTTGACTTGGTGTAAAAATATCCAAATTCCGTGCGATCGGGACAAAAAAAAAAACTTTTTTTTTCCGTGTCCCCAACATTGTGCACCACTTAGGACTTCCTGAAACTTACTGAACGAAGACAGAATAGTGGATCATAATCTCCAGCTGCAAGACGAGCAGAAATGGAACAGAAAATGCTAAAAGTTCACAGTGATCACTTCATCACTCGTACGGGTTTACTAAAGGTGTTTATGGCGTTTTACTGAACAGCTTAGAAACGCAGCTACAAAAACAGCAGGTAAACAGTTTATACTATTTTCATGTGTCCTCACCGAAAAGTAGCTTTTAGAGTGCTAATGTTTTTAGCAGTTAGCTCAGTGTTGTAACGTGGCATTAGTACCTTAATAAAATCAAACAAATGTACCAGAAATTTGGACTTAAAAATGTATAAAATGTCAGTTATAAGTAGATTCTAGCACGTACTCACCATTAGCATCAGCTATATTCCGAGGTAATTACATAATTTAAATAGCATATCTCACGAGCATAAACAAGACAACGGTCATTTAAAGCTTCTATGGACCTCTAAATTGTTAAGCGAACTGAAATAATCATATCCATCCACATCCATAATATCCATCAAAATGCTGTTAAATGAATTGAATGATGCTAAAGTTGTTGAAAATGATTGGCGGCTTTAAAACATAAAATCAAAACAAATTTGGTCTAAACTACATGGGTGTGGGTCTAAGTCTCTAGGCGACACCACATTAGATGCCATGTTTCCATCTATGGGAGCCCATGAGGACAAAATACATTTACTGATTTGTAAAAAGCGTTTGAATAACCTTCACCATTCATAAACACTGTTGTTTTACACATTTACCTCTTCACTTGCTGCCAGTGATGAAAGGGAGTCTGATGTTCTTGTTATTTTGCTGAAGTTTGCACTGTGTTGGAACACAAAAATACTACTTGCTTGCAATGATTTAGCCATCTACTGTATCTATAATGTGTGCACGAACGGTCAAAAGACTGATTCATGAAACATGCGGTGGCCTCTCGTACGCACATTCCTTCGCAATCGTCTAATGATAAATCCCACCTGTGCGTATCCAGGAGATCGTGTCCGTTCACTATCATTTACAAACAGAAATGCCCTCAATTAACCATATTTGGTCACGCTATGTCCTCATCATGTGAAGGAATTCCCAATTTTTTCCCCCCAGAAAAAATAAGAAAAACTTTATTGACAGCGAGATCGAGACACTGGCTGTCAAAGCGCAAAAAACAAAAGAAGTTGTAGAGAATATAACTGCGGTTGGGACAGATATGATGTCAGATTCCCATTGGTCAAATGTGTCTTTTGCTGGTTTTAGCACCAATAACACGCAAAAGCCAATTATAACTACATAATAGGTAACTATAATTTGTGGATGAGAAACAGCCGTGGATGACTGAGACCTTCAGTACTGCTGTTCCCCTGTTCTACCACTAGATGTTGTTCCTACGCATGGTCAGAGCTGTCCTTATAGTTAGGAACATTTTCACGCACAAGTACAAATTGGTAAATACCACACAATACGTAACATCTTTCCCACGCACGAAATACGCACAGATCTGTTTGCAAGTACGGTTGATAAATGAGGGCAAGGTCTAAGCAGTAAGGTCACAATGCTGAATAAACTCCTAAAAACGTCTTGGAAGACATGAGAAACACTCGACTGATGTGGCTCATTTCATGAAGAACATCCAAAGAGGTTGCAGCAGCAGACGCATGTTTGGCACTTTTAACTATTGTCCTTCCAAAATAACCACAGAGATTTATGCAGATAATAACTACACACACTCCTAAAAGGAGCTGAATACGTCCCTGATTTGTAAGGAGGAGCACACGCAGGCTCACATTTTATTATCAGAAACACACACTCGCTCCTGGATTTGTAGTCCTCTTACACTTAGCCGGAAACGAGGCTATCCATACACAAGTTGATTACAGAGCTCAGACCAGCCAGAGGAAGAAACAATAACAAGACCAAGAAAGGAAAAAGACTTCTTATTTAGGAAGCTAATTATTACAGGAGGACAAAGATACTAGACAATTTAGATTACCAAATTAATCCTTTAATTACTGGATACAGCTACAGCTGAAACAAGGTTTCAGAGACTGCAGTATAATAGTGAGCTGTTTAAACAACAGAAAGTGAGCCGGACCATCAGAATATTATCGGAAACTAAAGAAATGGTGAAATCAGAGGTAATCTACAGTTTTTGTGGGCAGTAACCACATTGGCTTTCAAATGTCAAGTTTTATGCTTCAGTCGTCCAACAATATTTTATCGCTTTTTTTCAGGTTTAAAATGCATTCAAACCAGTTTTCAGTGACAGCATCCAAACACAACACTGCCCCCCACGATCCTGACAGCTGCTGTGTTCAAGCACTCCATTGTCAGGAATCACAGCAAGAATGGGACAACTTGAGTCGCAACGAACAGAGCAGGACAAAACAAAAATGGATGGCCATCCAAACGGACTCACTTTGTTTATGTTCAAAAATACATGAGAACACATTTATACTTCAGAACGCCTCCACATATATTTATAGAAACAATTTTTAATTGGCACTCTAAAAATATTATCGTCACTCCGAGTTCTACGAGCAGGCTAAATGTTAAAATGGTCTTCCAACCCCATTTCCTACATTCGCCGCTGATTGGAAATAGATTGGGAAACATTTGGGTTCCAAAAGCGACTCAGATCAACGTCACACAGAAAATTAGCATTCATGGACTCACCCCACTCGCAATGGGTCCCTGTTGTTGGTTTAGCGTCTAGGAGACAGCAGAGAACGTCCCTGCTAGTAGAAGCCAAAGGCCAAATGACTTGGACTCGAGTCAGACTCATTAATTTTATGACTATAGACTTGGCTTGAAAAATGTTCAAAGACTCGGATTGATTTGGACTTTTACTCCAGTGACTTGGGACTTCATTTAGACTTTAACCTGTTTTCTTGAAAAGACTTGGTATTTTACTCAGTGTTTAGTTTGAAAACATCTATTATTACAGAATTGCCCAAATCATTTCATGCATCCCGTATTAACGAAAAGCAACGTCATCCTGTAGGCTATAGGAGAGCTGCAGTACAGCCAATCAAATTGACCAAAATCGATCCGAACACTCTGTCTCTCTAAACAGCGTTGCAGCTGACAACTCCCAGGAGTAACATATTTTGGGTACATGAACTATGAATTTGTTGAACTGTTTACTGTTTACTTGTTGAGAACATAGAATTAAAGTTTATTTAGGGGTGTCCAATATGTCCTGGTCAATGATGAGACAAGGAACAAATTGGCAGTAGTCTCGCCAACTTGTTTAAAAACAGCAAGACGTGCGTGCTCTTTATAAGGTTGTGCCCAATGTGTCACAGCAGCAGCTCAAACCTTGTTTCTGGTTAAAATCGCCAGGCTTTCATTAATATTGTCTAGGTGCATACCCCCCACCTCTAAATTGCCACTTTTGTGAGTGTTGTGTGATTGTTTGTCTTCATGTGACCCTGTGATGTCACACTTACATTTTTCCGTCTCAGCTGCTTCTTCCCTTCCGCTCTGCTAAGCTATTGCAAAAGGCTGGATGGGGTACGGCTGCACCATCAAGACCCATTCCTCCTTATCCAGCTAGTCTCATATCTCGAGTCCCTGAACTGTAAACACTAACACTCACTTTCTCCGTGTACCTAGCAGGGAGTTTATTCTCCACAGTTCTGAAGAAGTGATTTCTTTCTTATCGAGTCTGCACTTAAAATGTCTAGAACCTAAAAAAGGATTTTCGTCTATGCAAAATAAAGGATTCCTGTACAGTCTTCGTGAAGAAGTGTTTAGCATAACTGTCAATCATTCTGTTGAAGCTTTAATGCAAGGCCATCGTCGTACGGGCTCATTCTTGGGTAAGTTTTCACTTCTGCATGTGTGCAGGAAGTGAAAACTAACCCAGGAACGAGCACAGACGGCCTTGCGTGAAAGCTTCACCTTAATGATTGACACTTTTGCGGGCCAATGGTTCAGATGATCCACTCATCTCAATAGTGTCAATGATAATATTTTATCATATAATGTGCCTAGCATGATAATGGCCCTTTAAAGAAAGACTATTCGTATTAGCGAAGTTTGATTAAGACTGTTCAATGTAGAGGTATAAGTTGAGAGCTACTTACGTTACATCAAGTGTTGACAAGAATACGTATTTCAAAAAGAACTCATGGTCTATAATTAACATTGAACATATACGTAATCGTAATGTTTAAAAAAACTACTTAAAGTTTCAAACTTAGGACTTGATTTGAAACTTGTCTGCATTTATTTGAAACCTGAATGGGGATTTGAGACTTACTTGAGACTTGTAAAACAATAACTTCGTTCCACCGGTGGTAGAAGCTAACAGTTAGCATTAGCATCTCCACAACATGGCAGATCTCCTTTACGCTTGTGTTATTTGTGGAGACAAAATGTCAATGATGCAGAGCAAACTGAGGCAGTGGTAGAGTCACATTGCTGTTAGCCAATCAGAGGCCAGATATCGGAATATCAAGAATTAGGTCTCCAAATCCTGCTCTCTTTTGCTCTGGCTACTTCTACTACCTGAAACAGGAGTGCCAGGCCTTTTTCCCCCAGAGATCCCTAACCCCAGAGATCAATTGACATGGCATTAATTTATACTAGAGACCAATGCAGATGTATTAGAAAAAAAATAGTGAATTTGGTCTTTAATGGTGTTGGGAACACATAACACAGGAAAGACAGGTGAATGGAAAGATAAAAATGTAGAGAAAATAGATGATTTCCATCTGTAGCATGGCTACTAAATGATACTGTAACAAAAAAAGTGGGATCTGAACATGCAATAAATATATAAATAAATAAATAAACCACGCACCATTAGTTGTTCGATTCAGAAAGCTCCTCTTGAAAGTAAAAAGTAATACACTCAAAATCAGAAATATCAGGTGGTTTGAGTTCAATAGCAACCTGATATAAGCGTCTCTAACAGAGTCCTGGCTGCAGCATTAGCTTAGAAATAAATTAGTTTGCAATCTGTTTTTCCCCCTCCATGTGTCTCAGAAACATTCCATATTAGCTTTAAAAGCGTGTTTTTACAAAGATAATGTACAACAAGTTTCTAAAACTCTAAATCAAGAAAAATACATCAAATGAAAAGCATTCATCTTCTGAAATCTGAAAAAAAAAACTTCATTTTTTTTATAAAACACAAAAAGTGGCTCTGTGACAAACATAAGATCCTCCTTTCTTCTCCTTGGTGTGTTATGGAACCCCCCCCCAAGATTTAGGTGGAAACAAATGGAGGACGATTTGAATGATCTAATTAGTGATACAAAGCTTGGAGGCTCCTCTGCATCAGGCGGAGAATTAGAACAAACACAACGGCGTGATGCATTTCAAGACCGAGTCGAAGCATCACCTGTTCAGGTCTAATAAATAGTAAAGATGCCATCAAATTACTAATTCACCCAAAACAACCGTTTTGCTTATTCCAAAGCATGCCGTTAACACAGGCTAAGGTTTACACATCATGCCTGAGACAGGTAAAAGAGCATTCTCTTAATAAAACGTAACAATGATGTTCAGTCGTTTAGGTAGATAAGTCAGACAAACCCAGACTTAACCTGCTAAAATGTTTCCATCATTTAAAGTTGAATGACTCATTTATAACTTAAGTTATGCTCACTCAGTAACATCATCTTGTTGCATTTTGCTGATGTTAATATCTTCATCTACACTTAGGAAACTGTATCATTAAATTCCTGGTTTTCACCTTAAAAATAAATGCATGCTTTTAAAAGGGAGTAAGTGGAAGTGAATGAGTAAAAAAAGTGTTAAAAGCTTAATTTAATTTGCTGTATTTTTAAGAATGTTCACCGTTTTTGAATAGTGCAGCAAAAAACTGAAGATAGCTTCTGGTCTGAGCGCTAAGCCAGTGTTGGTAACTCTCCTTAGTAGCTAGTGTGTAAATAGTCCTGCAGCTCAGTATTTCTGTGTTAGAACTATAGCAGACAACAATGTTTCATCAGTAGCTTCTGAACCTTCTGCTAGTCTGTCAGGTTTCTTTCTCTGGGATACGACAAGGAGAACAAATATTGGAGCCACAGGAGTTCAAATGAACATGTTACAGAGAGTTAGACTCCAACCGTAGCTGGCTGGCTGGAGGTGCTCATATATGAGACTGACTAAGAGGATTTACGAGCCGATTTGGACACAGGTGGCAAAAATACCATCGAGGAGAACACTGACTGTCTTCAAAACCATAATTGATATTTTTTTATTTATTTTGGATTTCATTTCTGTGCTCATAGCGCTTCCACCACCAGTTGAGGGATGACCAGCTGATGAGGTCAGCTCAAACATTCTGCCCAAGTATAATTCAACAGTCTACAGAAAAATAAAACAATTCTCTGCCAGTTTTAAAGCTGTGTGTATTTACTGATATAACTCCTGAAAAATGCATTGATATCTTACCAGAAAAACTCTTTTCCTGACTGGGGTGATTCTGTAGACGCTCGCTAGCCCGGTTTGTTAATCTCAGCAATAATCCAGAAGGGTACGGAGGTTCTACTGGTCTGAGGAAGATCTATATCTGAAATATGTGGATCACCTTTCAGATCCAACCTCTCTGTTTGTTGTAGCTTTCCGATATTTTCCCTTACCAGAATTAAAACAGTTAGCCGTGCTTCTCTAGTAATGCTAATGGGACCTGGAGTCAAGAAGGACCAGTCGTGGTTCTAAATGCATTTTTATTTGGAATTTAACTTTTCCAGTAACAGCCCTGAACAGCCCCATTAGTCTGTGCATCAGCTGTGCTCATGCTCTAATGGTCACTGCAGATCTGTCTGAAGCTACATTGTTAGGTTTCTCCTCACAAACAGTTTTATGACGTCAATGTTAAACATCATTTAGAACTGCATGTAGCGCTCAGAGTCCGATATGTGGTTCAGACTTTTTGCTCCGGCTGCAAACGCAATTTTCTGTAATTATTGAGCACACGAAGTTGAACAAAATACAGCTAACCACCTAGTAGCACATAGCAACGCCTCCTACGACGTCTTTGAGTGACGTATACACAACACACTTCTATGGAGGAGAGAATTAGGAGTTTCTGTAATGACAAAATTGCCTCATAAAATGAAAAACTGAACCCAGTTTATTTTTTATAGATGGTAAGATGTAGTTACACTGAATTTCTACAATTTTCATGCTGAGTCTGACCAATGACTTTAACTCATAACAAAATAAAACTGTTATTATAAAACTCTTTTTTACTGATCCATCCATCCATTTTTATCCGCTTATCTGGAGTCGGGTCGCGGGGGCAGTAGCCTAAGGCAAGAGGCCCAGACTTCCCTCTCCCCAGCCACTTGGGCCAGCTCCTCCAAGGGAATCCCAAGGTGTTCCCTGGCTAGGTGAGAGACATAGTCCCTCCACCGTGTCCTGAGTCTACCTTTAGGTCTCCTCCTGGTTGGACGTGCCCGGAAAACCTCACCTGGGAGGCATCCAGAAGGCATCCTGACCAGATGCCCGAGTCACCTCAACTAGCTCCTCTCAATGTGGAGGAGCAGCGGGTCTACTCCGAGCCCCTCCCGAATGACCGAGCTTCTCACCCTATCTCTAAGGGAGGGCCCAGCCACTCTTCAGAGAAAACTCATTTTGGCCGCTTGTATCCGCGATCTCGTTCTTTCGGTCACCACCCAAAGCTCATGATCATAGGTGAGGGTAGGAACGTAGATCGACCGGTAAATCGAGAGCTTTGCCTTCTGGCTCAGCTCTCTCTTCACCACGACAGACCGGTACAACGCCTGCATCACTGCAGATGCAGCACCAATCCGCCTATTGATCTCATGCTCCAGTTTTCCCTCACTCGTGAACAAGACCCCGCAATACTTCAGCTCCTCCACTTGGGGCAGGACCTCATCCCTGACCCGGAGAAGGCATACTAACCTTTTTGCTGATTGTAGATTTTTTTAAGTCATTTGTAAGTTTATCTACCTGCCATAGATTAATAGATTATTTTTAAATTAGCCCTTTTTATTTCAACTGTCAAACTAATGAAAACACTTGATTTCCTAACACACATCTTCTACTGCTCTGAGGTGTTGCGTATATATGTATCCTATTGTGATATTTTTACTTGTTTAATCTTGTTTTTGCTACTGGCTAAACTAATCTCTTCCCCCACATAGAAGAGCCACCTCCACGGGACAGGACTCAGCAGTTCATTTGCATCTAAAGGACAAAGGTCACTCTTTCGAGGATGCCAACGTTCACATTTTGGACAGAGAGGACAGATGGTTTCAAAGAGGAGTAAAGGAAGCCATTTATGTCCACTCTGAGCAACCATCTTTGAACAGAGGCGGTGGTTTACAACACCAACCGTCTGCTATCTATAATCCAGTTTTGAGATCCCTTCCCAGATGCCTCAACGCCCACGCATATCCTGGGCCATCTGACCTCAGGAATTCACATGATAGGGTGGGGCCAGGCTTCACAATGAGCTCACCCGAAACTCTGACTGAATAGGACCCACACCCACCCTCATTGTGTTTATGTAGAAGATCATCAGGGGGTCTTCTGTTCCCTCTTCGGGGGGAAACTCCCACTGGGTTTAAACCACTTGTCAAGGCTTAAAATTGTTTGTAAAATAAATTCTTATATGTTTGCAAACACTGACTGGTTCTTGAATCAAAGCGAAGCGTGATGATCCCTTAATAATTAAAAGAATCCTAGAACCTTCTAATTAATCATCCTAGGACCAAGCAAGGTGATATTCTCTAATAATAGAGTATTACAGCTATTGCTCACAAAGTAATGAGAATAGAAATAAATAGCTCTTAAGCCATTCATTTAATCCAATTTACCCTCAATTGACTTCATTACACTTGGTTTTAGATGATGAAATAAATGCTTAATTAACTTTAAGTATACTCTATATCTAAACCTAGAAACTCACCTCTGGATCCTTGACACAGCAAATGTGGCTAAACACTAAAACTCTTAAAACACAGGTCCAAATTGAAGGGAACATAACACAGCAGCTGGCAATCCAAGAGGTTTAAACGGAAGAAAAGTAAATATGTAGAGTCCGCATCACCTGAAAACAAAAATGTTTACCACTGTGTGACGAGTGCACAAGTAGCAAAGACTCAATTCCAGAGAGAGAGAGAGAGGAATCTAACTGGAAATAGAAATGAAAGGCAGAGCTGGTTATCTGATATGACTTTCTCTTCACAGCATAACCAAAGTACATCTCAACTCGATGCGTGTTTAGAGCATCAGTGGAAGGCAGCAGAAGTGTGGAGAGTGGGAAACTCATTTCAAACTGCACAGCTTCTGATTATTCTCAAGTTTATTGTTTTTTTTTCCCACTTTGCCCTTTCCAGTCCTCTTAACAAAACAAACCAAAAGCAAACTCAACTCTCAACTCAACCAAAGCTCCTTTCAGGCACAGAGGTGACAGACAAATATGAGTAAAGACAGGACAAGGATTAACGACAAGAATAAAAGAGAAATAAAATCAACGTAGAAATTGCACAAATGAAAGAACACAACAAGCTGACTATCCAAGGGTAAAGGCCAGGGGCCTCATTTATCAAGCTTGCTTACGCACAAAACGGGGTCGAAAACCGCGTAAGCAACTTTCCACGCAAACTTTGGGATTTATGAAAGAAAACTTTGCGGAAAAATGTTTGCAACTTTAAATTGACTAAGGACCTGGCTTACACACATTTTGGACATGGAGAGCACCTGCAGTGCTGCTGCTGAGAAGGATAAAATTATGAAATCCTGCAGCATTGTCACTTGTACCGCTTCGTTTTCACACAGAAGAAGACCCCCCACATGCTCACACACACACACGCGCATGCACACACACAGCCTGAAGTGCAGAATATGGAATGCATATTTGGCCGGAGTTTTTAAAAAGATCCGTTTTCGTGTGGATGACAGGCCAAAACGTAGAAAAATATCTACGCTTTGGCAGATCCCCGGCTACGTGTGGACAGGGCCTCAGTTCCATCGCCACACCCAGCAGTCCACCTATATGCACACCCTTAAGACCTCGCCTCCAATTAAGATTGGCCAATCACCTCAGCCTTTCACGGGAGAAAAGCACATTAAAGTGTTTCATATTACCATCTCAATAATGAAATATCACACATTTAACCCACATGCAATTAACACATCATTTGTTCTAGACATTTCTCGAAGTTCCTCCAATCATGGTCAAACATTTCCTATAAAAAGCCTGCATTTGAGGTGGGCTCCACCTTTAGCTGCTTCAAGATGGCTGCCAGAGAGGACACGCCCTAAGTCTGAAAAAGCTAACACTATAATCACCATCTTAAACACTAAAGAAAAAAATATTGTTTTCTTAACAATTATTTAATTGGATGCTAAACTAGAATGACATTTGAAAAGGCAATCCTGCTGAACTCGTGCACTGCCTGTTTACCAACACAGCATTTCAAAAGCCATTCACTGTGCAGTATGCTAAAAATGGCTGGGTGTAATACTTTTTTCAAAGTTTATTTTATGTGATGCAAGAAATAAACACACTGGAGGGGGGATTAGAGGGCGAAGTAGCTGCTGCAGCTCTGGATTTAGAGAAAGTGTTTTTCTTTGTAGTTTAAAAAAGGCAGTCGTTAAAAATCAAACCGTTGTAGTTCTCAGTCCTAAATCTGTTGTTCTGTTTTCAAGTCATGGTCAGCCGGATAGTCCTTTGTCCATCATCATCACACAAAGGCTGACTCAACTCACGCAGAGCCAAAGCGAATCCATCATCACACATACATTTACAAAGACACTGTGGTCTCACACACAAATCACAAACACTATAAACCGTCCTTGAAGTTCCTCTGTTGAAACTTGTGCCTTTAAAAGGGTCGTCTGTGTTGTGAATGCTGAAGAACACCGAGAATGAACCCAACTTTGTTACTACAGTAAAAGGGTTCAGAAAGGGAGACGTTTCCCCTGAATTCTCATAACTATGGCAACAATGCCCACTCCAGCTTTTTCTCCCTCTGCCCTTCCACACCCATAAAGAGGGTTGATGGCCACGCTCTACATTACACCGACAGAAATTGCCTCCACATCCAACTAAGTAATGTGCTTGAAGAATAGCAAAGCATTAGGCGACTGGCAATAAACATGTGAAAAAGAGGCACGTTTGCTTCTTGGAAAATACACCAATGGAGCCCAAGCTATAAAGATGGTGGACTAATCTTATCAGGGCTCAGAGGACCGAAGAATACCAGAAAAGCGCAGCAATTGCAAGATTTATCATTATCAAAATTAATAAGAACTGCTGTTTGATAAAGAGAACCAGCATGTCAGCTTGTTCTTTTCTTGACGGCAGTGGAGAAAAATAGGGTCCAAGAAACGAAGTGCAATTACAGCCTTTCTGGTTTGACTGTAAAACTACCTGGAAATGGAAGTCTTAAACTATAGCCTCACTCAGAGCATTTGAATGTCGTTTGGATAATAGACATTCAGGGTTTGTTATTTCCCTCCTTTTACTGAAGCAAGGCAGGTGTCAACCCTGACAACCCAAGAATGAAGACACCATCAAGTTGATTTGGTTTTAATGACGATCCGAATTCTGAGAAAAGGAAATGTTAGTCGTTCTAAATCCGGCATGACGGGCCTGATTGTACTAGAAGATATCGTTCCTTTGAATGATCCATCTCCTCCAAGGCAGCTGGACGCAGACCGACTCCCAGGAAAATGTGCACTTGATAATTATTTCTGAAAACCAGCTTGAATGGAAAAGGTTTCCTCTTTTTCCCCCTTTGGTTGAAGAACACAGAGGTGGTGCAGTCATCTAGGTAAAAGAATCAATTAGGGGGAAACTAATAGCCCGGCTCTCTCAAGTATTAGGTTCAATTCATTAACGCCCTGTGAGACACAGACAAATTTCAAATGAGACAATGAGAACAATCAGTGAATCAAACTGGAACAGTAAGCAGGTAAACGGTAAAGGAAAGCAGCCCCTCTCAACAAGAGAGCTGAATCTCGGAGCTGCTGTAAGATGCAGCAAATTAAATAATCTGAAAAGCAAAAATCGAGCACTTATTAGCTGTTCTAGTAACAAGAACACAGATAACTCGGATGCAATTAAACTCATAAAATATTTCACTGGTTCTTGTTTTATGTATGCTGCAGTATTTTGTTTACCCGGGGAGTTGACTAATTTATGTCATACACATGTCTATTTTTAATCTTCATATATTTTGCATGGGAACTTGCGTGTTTTCCAGCTGCTAAATAGAGCTCTGTGACACAAAGAAGCCAGAGCGGAACACAGAGTTCAAATAGAAAAATATTTCACAAAGAATTATGTTTAACAGCTAACACTGTCGTGGTGCCTCTGAGGCCTCTCACATCTTCTGCACCAAAGACATGACTGTCAAAGCATCACAGTGTATACTGGATGACTGGATCTTCTGCTCACATGTTTATAATCGAGACTTTTTTCACCACAAAAAAGTTTATGAAGAAAAATGCATGATGGCATTGCACCCAGTTCTATGATTTAATTAGTATTAATTAGTATAGCTATTTTTGCGAGGTGATGTACTAAAAAACAAAGTTATTTGAAAAAAACGACCAAAGTGATGTATCTGGATGCATCTCTAACACTTAGAGGATCTGTTAGCAGCTTGTTACTACCAGAGATTAATTAAAATGAGTGTATTTTTTCAAACCGTAACACTCAAACATCACTGCCCATATTCATCCCAGTCGTCACTACAATACAAAAACACGAACCTCCTATGGAAGCTTTGGGCGTGTTCAAAACTAGGGGTGTGCATTGCAATAATCTAGTGATGCCATATAGATCACAGTACAGAGAAGACAGCAGCGTATATTGCAATAAAAAAAGAAGGTATTTGCAATTTTTAAGGTGGAGCCATATTGGGAAACTCAGGCTTCCAAGTCACATCCAGTGTTACGGCGACCTCGTTGTTCTGTCAGAATGAAGGCGGAGAAAACGGCTGCCTCCTGGCAGTCCGAGTCTGAATAGCACCACACAATAATACAGTAAAGGTTTGCATGTAAATTCTCAAGAAAAAAATGGAGTCATTAGTTTAACATGTCAGTTATTTATCATACGATGAAATACTGCAACATTTCAGCTCCATCATTACTATCTTACATCTAAACTGAAACCATTGTTGACATTTCTTAATGCTCATCTACATTCTGGCTGATTTTACATTGCAGCAGGGTTTTCATCTAGCATTGATTAGTGGACTAACAGACGTTGCACCGCCAGTCTGAAGCAATCCCTAAGCTGAGGAAAGTCAGGGTTCTAGATGATTGTCATTTAGCAAAACAGACCTTTAATTCTTTGGATCAGAGAAGGGACGCCCGAATCACGTGATGGGACCTGACTTCCCATCACGTGATTTTCAGGAAATCGGAATCTGGTGGGGAAAATTGAATTTTACTATATAAAACAACGGATATTACTTTTTAAATTCATCCTGAGAAAGATTTTCAAATGGGAAAAAAATGGCTTGGTTTTAAATTGAACTAGTTCCTTGTCTAATAACTCTGATGAGACCATATATTATAAACTACAAATGAAACAAAAAAAAAACTTTGATAACATACAACAGATTGTATTTTAATATTGTGGTGTTTCACAAACTAAACCCAACTCCTTGTACTCCTTTTCCTCTCCTTTACCCTCTGGACAAACTGTGTGATGGTGGGTCCTTGTAGTTTTATAAACTGCAAATTACACTGAAGCAAAAATCTTTGATGTGAGCTACATTTTCTGTATATCTTCATTCATTTTGCCATTCTTTTTCAAACTGTTTGTTTTTCCTACCCGGAAGTTGGAATTTCCGAGGAGAAAGTGAATGCACCATTAGCGGTGTAAAAAGCTAACGTTATCTTTAACAGTTAATTTGGCTGCTGGAGAAGATTAAGATCCCTCATATTCAGATCGTTGTCGCTGGTTTCATCATCAGCCAACAGCCCAACGCATTTAGTGAAGCCAAACTATGGAGCTCGTTCGCTTTCTTCAAGTCGGAATTTCAGCGTTCCGAGGTGAAAGCGAATGCACCATTTGCTGAACGGAAGCTAACATATAAGCGAATATTATCTTAAGCATTTTATTTACCTACCAGAGCAGATTAAGATGATGATGCCTCACTTAGATCGTTGTTGCTGGTTTCATCATCACCCAGTTAACCATGCTATTTAGTGAAGTGGACCCAAACTTCAGAGCGCTTTCTCTCTGCCATGCTGCTTTGTTTACAGCTCGCCCACAGTGACTGACGACATTTTGCTCTTGCACCGGCACGCGGCACGAGTACCGAAACAAGGCACCGTTTCGTATGACGTGAATGGGTACTAAGGAATTCGGTCGGTGTCTTAAAAAGTACTGAATTCGGTACCCATCCCTATAAATGACTATTTATTTTTACATATATCCTTAATATTGACACATTTCTTATTAACCCCTGCTAAACAAGTGATGCTTTATGGCAAATAAACTAAAGAAATGACATAAATACAAAAAGAAAGAAACACATTAAAAAAACCTAAAGGACAACAGTGTGTTCTCCTTTCTTCGTAATGCATTTCTAAAGTTTCGCATTGGGACTCAGTATCTGCGGATTCTTAAAATCAAATGACCTGGAATTGGATTGGGGGTAAAAAAAAACTGATCAGAACATCTCTAGATCAGAGTTGTAATGGCCCCTGGCAACCTGACACCATCTTCCTATATATCCCCTGCAGAGGAGGTACAGATTAAATATTTTCCCATCAACTGTGCAGTATTTGAGGCGCATGACACCTGAAAAGTGATCGTGGTTTAGTACTCTCCTTGTCACCTACTGTATGTGATTTCTGATGTGCTGTGACTGGGCCAGGCTGATCCTCCCCAACACACATTAGAGCCAGATGTCGGCCTGTGAGCTCCAGACACCAAACATGTTGCTATGAGCACAACGAGCCGTTTAGTGCAACCCACAACACCGTCCTTCCACTAAATCACTATCAAAGCTGCTAAATGAGTCCATCGTTGCCTGAGAGGATAATTCTAGGATTTAAGATTCAGTGAGCGTTGATAAAATGGCTTGACAAGTGCATTTTAGAGGTTTAACAATGCAGCCTAAACACTTCAAATCGCACGCTGCTTTGTTGGATACTGATGACTAAGGTAAAATAACTCAATAAGGATTATGCCAAGTGGATAAAACTAGGGGTGCTCCGATTGATCGGCCACAGATAATTATCGGCCGATTTTCCTGCAAAAGTGTGTGATCTGTGATCGCCGATCACTGCCTTTCATTTCCGATCTGGCACTGGTACTTACTCTTCCCGGCCGGTAGTTCACCCTTCCGCTTCTCCCCGCCTAGTGCGCATGCGCGTGGTGGCAAGCCCGCAAAGACAAACATGTCTGCCGTGTGGAACTTCTTTACGGTGTGCGAGAGTGATAAGTTTGCGTCTTGCAACACGTGCAACGAAAACATACCCCGCGGAGGAAGCACTTCAAAAAAATTCAACACAACGAATTTGATCCGACATTTAAAGACTAAACACTTGGCGGAGCATGGTGAGTTTTTGAGGCTCACCGCAGACAATGAAAAGAGGCCTGCTAATGCAGCCACAGTCAGACGGCAGCTAACGCAGCCGACGCTTGGAAACACTCGCCCATATGAGCGTGACAGTCAAAAGGCTAAGCAAATTACCCGTAAAATCATCGAGTTTATTGGACTAGACGACCAGCCTTTTTCAGTTGTGGAAGATGCCGGATTACGCCGACTACTAACCCACTTGGAACCTCGCTACATGCTACGGGGACGTAAATATTTTGCCGACGTTGCCCTTCCAGAGCTCCACCAGACAGTGTATTCTTTCATCGAGGGACTCCTTAAAGAAAGCGTCTCATCCTCTGTGAGTTTCACAAGTGACATTTGGAGCTCAGATGTCAGTCCTGTGTCAATGCTGAGCTTAACAGCTCACTGGATGTATCTGAATGTATCCTTGGTTACTTAATTTGATTTAGGCGGTGATGTGAGATATTGACTTTTTTGCACTATTTGTAGCCTAAAGAGAGCCTTAATGCTTTCAATTTCTTATAAATTGTTACTGATATTACATAATTTGAAGTGAAGTAAAACCATGTTTTTTCTGAATTAATATGTAACACATGCATTAGAACTCACCATAGCTAAATGAACAATTTACAGCCAATCTATGTAATTGGTATCGGTAATCGGCTAATCGGCCATGATCGGCCTCTTGGCTGATCGGTATCGGTGATCGGCAGATTAAAACCTGATCGGAGCATCCCTAGATAAAACCAACACAAAGGTCAGGGTAAAAACGCATGAAACCCATCATGTATTCAGTAAAACAAAATAAATGCAAATAAGAACGAAATTATACATTTGCTGTTGTCCAAATACAAACAGCAAGGTAAGTCAACAAAACCAGAGCCATAGGGAGGACTCCACCTACCACGCTGGTAAAGATGACGAAGACGGCCTTTTCAAAGTTTGAGCCCATGAACTCCTGAAAGGTCTGTTTGTGCCCCTGCTGGCGTGAATAATCACCCCCCCCCCCCACACACACCACCGCCACCACCACCCCCCATAATGTGCTGTAGATGATGTATTGGGCCACATTTTTTACTGCTCTGCTTCCACCTGGCTGGGAGCAGCAATTCCTCCATTAATAAGTAAAAAAAAAATAGAAAGAGAGACCTGACTGCAACACGATTTCTGCACAACTCATGACTGCAGGCTTAGATCCACTATTAAAACTGTGTGACCTAATTGGTAGAAATTAGAGCCATTCGGTCATTTTCCCTGTAACAGAGCGTGATTTAGAGCTCTCCTTGTTTCATTTGAACAATATCTGTGAGAGTTCAGGGCCACTTGCTCTGCTGATTCATGTTTGTGTGGGCTATAATGGAAATTTAAAGGGCCCATATCATAAAAAATCCAGATATTGTTATTTTCTCACAAAACAAAACAAACAAAAAAAAATCATACCAGTTTTGGGCTGCATTCATGCGTTTCTTGTCTCAGATTCAAAATTTAAAATTCTGTGGTGATACCTGCAAACACAAGGATGGAAACTAAGTGTTTAATCTGAGCTTTCTCCTCCTCATGAAACTAGTCTCAGAAATGAAACCCTCCTCCCCTGGAAGTAGGTCACGAACGCTCACATTCTCCTAGCTGCGAGTTCAGAGTGGTTGATTTCATGCTGCAGCTGAGAATGTTTTAGTATGACCGTCATGTCACAGATGACGGATTTAAAAGTGGATACTCTGACTAATTATTTCTCATTGGGGACAAAACATCACCGTGAAAACCATGCGTCCTGTCCACTAAGATGCCCGTAATGGGCAGCACAGGACATGCATGTTAGGCCACTAAACTTTTGTAATAGGTTTGGTAGCCCGGTGGTTAGAGTAACTGCCTGGCTTTTGCACCGGTTTGACTCCTAGTCACAGCAATTCATTTTTTCTTCTTTGGTAGTTACACTTGTCAGTATTATGTTTTCAACTCATCCGCATACATCACACGTCACGTGATCAGGAAGCAGAAAATCCATGTGTTAGGAAATCGTTTTGGGCCGCTGCTGTAAAAAAACGTGAGGCGCGAACCAGAAAGCATCTGCCGATCACAATTCAACAACAGCTTATGAAAGAACTGATAAAGCTCGAAATGCGCAGATTTTTCCTGATGTAAGAGGTGAGTCTCCGCTTTGTTTTGGTCGTTTTGGCGTCGACATCATCCTAGTGTGCAACATTCTGTGACTCTTAAAAACAGTAAAAACAGTGAGAAATGCTGGCAGCAAAGGGCTTTACCGATAACAAAATGCCCCCCCCCCCCCCCCCCCCCCCCACACACACACCTGCATATATGAACAATTCCATTTACCAGTTCCTTTTTAATGTATTCTTGTAGAATTTGGTTGACGTGGGTGATGGTTCCTGCTTGTGTATTTGTTGTCTGTTATCTAGTTTTTGTGTACTATTGCCCCACCATTCCTTTCTCTCTCTTTCCTGTTTGTGTTTCTTGTCTCTCTTCTCCCTGCCTGACCACTCTAGCGTGTAGGCGAATGCGGTCTAAAGCCTCAAATCCACTGCAAGGTTTGGGACGAGACGAGGTGGGTCATTGTCACCCGGTGTGGATCGGTTTGGGTCTGCAATTTAAGTAAAGTGTTTCCATCACAGTTTTGGCTTTCATGTTGGCAGTCGGGGTTAAACGTTCTGTCATTCGCCATTTCATTAAGTTGTGAAACTATTGAGTATATCTGTGCTGCAATGAATGATCTGCAGAGCAAAAGATAAGAAATAAATGCTTACCAACAGGTTCCAGCTCCACATGTGACTCGAGGCCTCTGAGTCCAGGCCTGCCTCGCAGCCTCTGTGGCTTTAAATCCAGTGCACCATAGCACCTCCATACATTTCTCCCATTTCCACTCCAGCTGTTTCTGTCCTTAACTTTTCTAAATTGGGCTTTTAATTTCTTCAGCTTGGCCCGACACCGTTCCCCTCTAATCCCTCAGCTCCCATTCGCTGAGAAAGTTCTTTAAAACATCCCTTAGCGATCCGTTTAGCTCGTCCTCAGTTTGGACACTCACGATGATGGTGAGGAATAATATGGCGCTCCAACGCTGACCAAACCTTGCTGCTACTTGCTGCCATTTTCTCACATCTGTGTACAACTAATGCAAATACAAACAATGCAAGTCTGAGGTTTGTTTTGCTTGTTGCAAGCAGTCACGTATTTCTGTCCCTAATCCAGGGGTGGGGAACCCTGGTCCATCAAGGGCCGCTATCCAGCATATTTTAGTCTCAACCCTGCATCATCCCACCTGATTTCAATCAGCAGGTGATTAACAAGCTTCTGCAGAGCCTGAAAAGCTGCAGAACATGTGAATAAACCACTGAATCAGAAGGGATGGAGCAAAGACATGCAGGATATCGGCCCTCGAGGACCAGGGTTCCCCACTCCTGCCCTAATCACTTGATTGTGTCGACACTCCACAAAGATTTGGACCTACAACAGGGAAGGACCACAAAAGTGCCGGTACAGTCCAGGTCGGCTGTGTGGACCAGTTTTACAATCGGACAGAACAATTGGCGAGCCGACCCTCCCCGTCCCATCCCAAACCAGGTGGTGAAACGGAGCTTTAATATGCCACAAACACAATAAAGGCCAACAGGATGAATATCCCACATCACATCTAGTTGTAAAGTAAAACTGCTCAGATTTTATGGCACCCAGATGAACCATTCTGTCTGCTTCCACTGACAGGACAGGTTAAAAAAAAAAAAGTTAATGCCATCTCAGCAACCCAGAAAGCTGCAGTCCAAGACACATCCAGCTTTAGCTAGTTAACACATTTGTATTGCTGCTAATATCAGGAGATTAGCCGAGCAGGATAACACATTCTTATTTAAATGGTAATATGGGATTAAAACAGCTGGCAGTGGGTTTTTGGGATTAAAGCAACATTACATGCCATCCCTTGGCTGCAAATGAAGTGAATACATCTGCCTGACGAACGTGTCACACAAGCCTTAAAAACAATGCCTGGAATTTCTGACATTTGGCATTTTGAAGGGAGAGGTCTTTGGCACGCTTTAAGTCATTCTGCTTGGTAAAAAAAAAAAAAAGAAACCCAATGAAAATGAGCAGATTATTACTGAAATAAGCCATTTGACATCTAACCAGCATGATGCCCTTTAATAATCACTGTTATGACTATTCTGTGGAAAATCAAATGAGGCCAATCGTGCAACGTATAAAAAATTAGTTTAAACGTCTTTGGCAAGTTCACAGCAACTGTTACATTTTCTTCCTAGATGTAAAAAGGTCGCGGGTTCATTTGGTGCCTTTTTGTTTCATTCTCCTTTGATACTTTAAGCTTCAAGTAACGCCAATGCTGATCTACAGCTGATAGCAAAGGTCACCACTCTTTAAGAGATGTATATATGCCCAGACTTGACTGCACAACACATCATTTATTGAAAAATGAATGTTTTGGTATATTGGTGGGTGATAAAACAAAAATATTTATACTTGTTTTTTTTAAACTGTAAATTCATAGTTTTATCACCATTTTGAATTGGTTGTTTAATGTTCACTTTCACTATTTTGTAACAAGTTACTGAACGATAAAAGTACGCTTTACATTAAAGAAAAATATAACTGAAGAAAATAAATAGCATTTCAGAAAAGATTTTAATCAGTGTGTGAAAAATTTTCAATGACAATTATGGCATAGCCCTCCTAAAGTCAATGAAGTGAGCTGCCATATGCTAAGATGCACTAGTAATGCTAATCTATTATGACAGCTTGAAACTACTAAGCGTGGTGTAACTCACCAACTCACAGTAAAGACAAAGCACACCTCTAGGTAATCATCAAATGAACACATGATTACATACTTGCTTTCATGAACGAACAGCAGTGATGAAATTTAGATTGTGTCGCATCTAAAACGGTCCGGGTAGAAACATGAAAATATTTGATCCAAATACCAAATATGTCGACAATTTGTCAAACCAGAGCTTCAAAATCAGATCTTGCACTGATGATGGTAGAGTCTGACTGCTGCACAAAGCCTTCTCCTGCCCATCCCAAATGGGGTTAAGGTCTGGACTCTGTTGTGGCCAATGAATAAGTGAAAATAATGTCTCATGCTCCCTGAACCACTCTTTCACTATTAGAGCCCGATGAACCCTGCCATTAACATCATGGAAAATGCCCGTGCCATCTAGCCTGATAACTCCACCCCCTGAGAATTCTAACCGAGCCAATCAGCACTGAGCAGCATCAACACATTCTTACACCCTAAGCGGCGAAAAATGACACGGCGTGACCAAGTGTTTGCTTCCGACGCGTTTGGAGCCCCAGCGCGTCGGGAGGCGATGCGCTGTGCCACAGCATCGGTGTCCGATGCCCATGGTAAAACAGAGATTTCACTGAAAATTCACCTCTAACCTCTAGCGATTTAATCTTCCCCTCACCCCCATTGCATTGACTATTTATGGCAGTAAGTGGGCGTGGTGAGGGCGGGATGTGACTAAAATGCAGCTGAGAAACATTCTCGTTAGTCTTCGATTTATGAAGCAGAGATTGCGTGCAGCTGTGCGTGCTCCATGTTTGATAGATCACAAACCTGCTTGGCGTAAGTACATTTTTTTTGCTGAGCTCAAGTACGGTTTTAGTAAAGATTCTATGCAATGTTTGATAAATGAGACCCCTGGTGAGTAAATACGTGCATACTGTGCTTTAATTTTTCTTATCACCCAAATATCTTGATGAATAAGTAAAAAAATAAGATCAAAAACAAAAATTTTTTTTATCAAAATGCAAAAACTATTAGACTATCTTGATTGACTAACTCACAAACCTAAGTGACATTTTAAAGATAACACTAATTATTATGCGCCACAGTTTCCAATTAATCAAAATATTTCTTTGGCGGTTGTCAAATTATAAACACAAGGAGGAAAGAAACAATCAAAGCATAGTGAGATAAGCTGCAGACTTGAGAATAAGGTGTTTGGTGCTGCTGACAGATGGAGATAAAGATGGAAGCACAAGAAAACCCTCTTTGTTCTGCGAATGGATGTCCTTGGTGTGGAAATAATTCTGTGGCCCAGAAAGATGCTAACGGGCCAATTTTTCCAAAGACGTTAGGATGTTTCTACGCCAACTTTAATTCACCCACATAAAGCTTGTTAGGTGGGGTTCGTGCTATCCGTACTGATGGAGCCAATCACACTCTATCAGAACTTAATGAAAGGTTCTCATATGTTGTTCTGTGGTGAACTTTGTGTTAGAGAGAAACGTGTAATTGCTGGGTGCCAGGCCTCAGCTAACTGTAACTACACCCATCTTCTCTCTCTCACATCACACAGACAGTGGTCAAGTCTTCGGTTCGGTGTTTTGAAGAGCTTGGTTCAATTCATTTTTGCTATTATTACTACATTTATTTATTTAATATGTAAAGCGGTTCCTATAGTGAGCAGAACCAGGAGTCATCACAGGCTGCTGATCTAGCATGATGTCTTTAATTATTTCCCAGGTTATTTGTGCAGCTATGAGTGTCACGCTCATACAGAAAAGTGTTGTTTGACTGTTGATGCTCCGTGTTTTATTTCTGCAGCGAGCCTTAAAAACTCACCTCACACCACCCAGAGTTTCTTCTTTAACACTCACATTAAATAACGAGCTTCCTCCACGCCGTATTTTTTTATTGTAGGATTAAAACTTTACATCAATTGTTCCATACCCTGCGATGGATTGGCTCTCTGTCCAGGAGGTACCCCGCCTGATTGCCCATTGACCACTGGAGATAGGCACCAGCCCTCACAACCCTACATGGACAAAGCGGGTTCAGACGATGGATGGATGGATGGATGGATCAACTGTCCCAGGGGAAAAGTTCAGCAGACGTGTTTGTTTACATTTTTGCCGCTGCGTGCCAGCACAGTGTGAGAGAAGGGAGGGAGGGGTGACGCTCTGTTCAGCGTCTCAACGGGCTCCACAGTAGCAGTGACAGCCAGCTGATTTGATCCGCTCTGAAAGGGGTTGATCAGAATTTGCAGATCACATTTTTAAATGGAGATCGGGCGCGTGTAACCATCATGCGTCACTCAATACAGTGTTTGTGCCGAAACTCGCCTAGGAACTTTTATCAGCTGCACTTAAATCACACAAATAAATATTAATTATTTAACAGAAAAAATAAACCAAAACGGTATGCAAGTGGACCGAACAGAACAGGCCGAACCAAAACGGTTCACTCCCCTGTGAAACGTTACACCTCTAGTCAAGACTGGTTGATTACGTAGTGTTTCCGGTAGTTTGAGACATCAGTCAAAGAAGAAATTTCAAATTAATTGGATCGGGTCACCTTTTAAGGTTATGAGATTATAGAACCGATTGTTTTTGCAGCTCTAGCGTGAAACTGATGTGTTCCAAACTGTTCCCAAATTTGTCTGAAAAATTCTGCAACTTGTTTTATACTCTTAGGGTGAAAGAAGGCAACAGTAGTGTCACCAAAAAACAACAACAGGTAATGCACTGCAGGATGCACCCCCCTCAGCATTTACTAAAGACAAGAAAACGACAGGTGCTAGGAGGTGTCTGTGACTGGATGTATTGTGCAGCCTAAATGGAAGTGATAAGCAGTAGAAACTCACAAGCTGCTTCCACAGTCGGCTGTGAATTCATTGCTGTAGCTGGCAGGAAGGAAGAAAAAAAAGAAAAGTTTGTTCAAAGGATTTTCACAGCCCTTTATGCTAGTCATTACATCTTGCTAGCTGTGGCAAAGACTGCCCGTTTGTAATTGTGGCTGTGAATCTTTTAGCTCGAGGACAACCAGTCAAGATGGATTCCCTTTTTTTTGTTGTTGCAAGGACTGACTGTGAGTGAATTCTGGTGACTTAGAGAAGGTACATTATTTAACAAGGACCCTAAATGACATTAAGGTGCATTAGGTTCCAGGATTGTTAAAGCACTTGTCACACTCTAGAAGCATCCATCTGCACAACGCTGGCTTCAATCAATAGATAAGTAATCAGCTGCAAAGAGAGGCGGCGAGCGTTATTACTCATGAGCTCTGTCCTGAAATGGCCTCACCACCCAGAGAGAGCAGAGCCAGTGCAAGTGTGCAGACCCATCTTCAGGGAACTTATCTCTCAGCTGAGCATGGCAGTATCGACAGGCCAGAACTAAGAGCAGCTCTGTATTGGTACGATCACTCAGAGGGATTGTGCTTTTAAGCTACAATCTTTGCTTGCTCAAAAGTCAATCCACCAGATAAAATAAGTAACATGCCTTCGTTACACTTCAGATAAATCTCTCCGCTAATACAATCTATCATGTTCTCATCATTAAGATCTTTGCTTGTTTAATAAAAGGTAAACAAATGACCACGAGTACAGAAGATCCCACGTGGCTTTGTTTTAGTGGATCGACAGCGCTTCCCTGACATTTGATTTTTTTTTTCCTTGAGAGGAGTGAAAGGTTGAACATGAATGACTACTAGTGAGGATAAAGCAGATGTGTGGGAAGCATGTCAGGAAAATCTGGAATCAATGATCCCCTAGGTTTGTGGGAAATGGCACCAAAGTAGTGGTCAGAGTTAGAGATGATTGACACCCAGGGGTGTGTGGTGAGCTTTGTAGATGCAGACTGTCAGGGTCATTTTTATTTTTATATAAAAATATTCTATTTCAGAAGCAATCTTGTGATGTAAGGTTTACTGTTAGCAATGAGCTCAATGGTCACGCTATTGGAATACTTTGTGTAGTCATATTTATTTATTGACTGAAAAATGTGATTTGTATCATTGTGACAGATTCAATGAGACCAACCCAGATGCACACTGTACACCTGCCTATTAGCCACAGAAGGATGCTCTGCTGTTTGTTGAAACACACATCTTTCGTTGACAGTCCGAAAACAATTAGTCTGTTCTGTGTAGCTGATGTTTGAACAGCATCTCTGTTGATTTTTCAACTAAAAAGTCTAATAAGTTTGTATTTAAAGAGGTACTTCTTTGAAGGGTTAGGCACCGTTTGAATTTTTCCAGGTCCTATCCATTCTGATTCTTTCAAGGCATAGGGTCCAAAAACTTTACATGTTTTAAACGAGCCAGCTAACTACAGGTCTTACTTGATGAAATAGTTTGAACATGAATTTTAATTCTATAAACAATAACATCACCTTCATTTGGACAAAAGCATGTTTTCAAGAAAGAAAGAAAAAATACTTGCAGCACCATCAGTGTGTTTGTTTCTGACAACAACTCACAACTGAAGTATGGGAACTGAAGAAGCCTCTGAGAAGCAAAACATCTTCAAGATAACCAATAAAGTCCTGCTGTTAACTAAAACTCTTATTATGATGTCCAGGAAGACTGAGAATTTACACGGACGTGCTGCAGCAACGATTCAAAAAAAGAAACTGAAACTTAAATGTAGCTGCTGTCACCAACAATCTAACAAATTTAAAACATTAAAACTCTCAACAGACTGAAATTAGGCTAACTTATTAACGTTAGCTTACGTTCTTCCTGCTGCTGTTCACCAATGTAAAAGAATTGCTGACTTTGAAAGAATTCACCCTGCTGGATTTTAAAAGCCCAGATCCGTACCAGTTTAGCTGGCGGGGTCACCCGGTTTAGATGCTACTCACACCGGGGTGAGACAAGATATCTCTCACAAAAGCTATGCTATTATCATGCTAAATAAATAACGCAATACAACACGCATAATCCTACACTGGAACAATATTAGAATAAGTAATTATTTCGCAATTCACTATAGTGGACGGTAATGCGCATCCTCCATGATGAAATATAGGATTATCAACTCTTTTTGACCAAGTCACGCCAAGACGACCCAAAAATGGGAACAGAGGGGGAGCTGAGGGTGGGGCTGTTATTTGTGGAATAGGGTTGGAACAAATGTAACCAATCTAGCTACAAGCTTACTTAGCTAACCCAACTAGCTAAGAATGGCACCGGGAACCACATGCAAGCCCACCCACACAGCCGACTGGCTTCAGGCTGGTCGCCTGTGGAGATCTAATATGTACTAGGACTGTTAAATTACAAGCAGAGCCAGAACGCTGCGACCGGGAGCCCTGGCCTTTCAGATCAGCTCATTCGCCACGTACAGAGATCAACGGGACATTACCTGCATGCTAACCCAAAGCTAACAGAGTTTTTCCCAGGCGTTTTTAGCAAGAAAATGCGGTAGAAACGACTCCAACGTAAAGGCACCTCTGGCCTTCTTAGTAACAACATTTTAACTAGGTAAGCTGACCGAGGATAATTAGGCTTCGCTGGTCCACCGCGGTCAAAAATCTGAGAGCCCGCCGTTGTCAATGCAAGTGGTTCTGGGGCTCGGCTCACGGTTTCGTGTCGCACTCCCGACCGGAGCTGAGAACGGCCGACTCACGGATTTTTCACTGTGGTTGACCAGCAAAGCCCGATCCTCAGTCAGACACCCAGCAGCCACACCAACACATTATATTTCAACCAATCTTAGACCATGCAGTGTTATGGCCAACACATAGAATTTCCCCCCATTCAACCAGCAAACTATTATTGAAAAAAAATGCGGTTGAGCGACTCAAAGGTGCAGAAGCAGCATCAACTAAAAAAGCTGCAGTGTCTCTCCCAGAAATCCACAAATGACCTGAATGACTACAGCCTGGCATTGGAGTCGGTCCACGCATCGCCTGCCCCGGGAAACGGGAACAGCAAGTCTGCTCTAGCAACTTGTCTCGGGCAGAAGACAGAAGACGGGCATTCACTCAAGTTTCTTATCCAGCCAGCAGCCCGACTAAAATGTTTAGCCATGCAATTAAATGACAGCACTTCCCTCATTCAACCAGCAAAATAAAGTACAGAAATATAATTGTACTTACTGATAGAAAAAGAAGCGGAAACTGCTTGGATGATCTGTTAGTGCAACAACCACAGCTTGACCCCTTCATCCAAATAATTCCATGACAAACATCCAAACACGAACACACAGACGGTTCGGAGAGTCGAAAT